>NW_007769989.1:0-6026 GCF_000696425.1 Galeopterus variegatus | reverse complement strand
GATCCTATCACAATATCCGTTCAAAAAAACTGTATAAAAGCTGCTTGCATTGTGAATTCAGAGTCGCTCCTGTCCTGAAAACGGGGCGACCTCCAGCATGCTGGAAATAAAAACCTCTTGCTTGTGCATCGATCTCTGCCTCCTGGTCTTTGCGAGATGAGCCTTCCCATCAAGTTAAGATTCATGCTTTTAGGTCGGTCTTACACTCTAAGCTCCAGAGAAGTGGAGGCCAGATGGTTCCAAAGCTCTTTCCAAGGGAATTAAGTTTATGGAAAAGGAAGTGTAGAGAACTTCATGGGCACTTTCAAAATGATAGAGATTATGGTGATAAGCAACAGAGGGGAGTCTAGAAACTTCATAAGAGTAAGATCAACTGTAGGTTACTAGGTTACCAGAAAGCATTAGAGAAAAAAATTTAAAAAGAGCACTTCTGTGGTCAGAAAAACTGTCCTCAAAACCTATTCTTCTGAAGGGGTGAAAGTTTACTTAGATGAAACTGTGAAGTAATGTATGCCACAGGGAATTATAAAAAACAATAGAGCGATCACCTGGGAATTAGTGGAATCTAACAGCTGATTGTGATACCAAGAGAGGCAGACGTTTAACAGAAATATCAGGGAAAGACATTTAAAAAGCACCATAGAAATCACTATTATCCGAGAGTGATCATACCCAAGTATAACAATCTCATACTCTTGGATGAGTAACAACAGAGGCTTTCAATTGTAGAGGAAATAAACTTTACTAAAATAGTCCAGCCCAAGTTACTAACCAAACAAACACACAAGGAAATAAACACAAGACCAGGAAAAGGAAAAGGGGAAATCAGTCTCCAGAGTTGCTATAATAAAGAATCCAAACTGTACAGTTTTCACCCAATAAATGTGAGGTAGTTAAAGATAAACTATTTAAAAATGAAACTATGACCCACACATGGGTGTGTGGGGGCTAGGGATGGCAATGCAAAAACTGGATGTAAGAGAATTTAGATGTCAGATTTAGCAATGTCTTCAAAGCAGCTGTTACAAGGGGTCTTCAAAGAGATCATGAAAAAAATTTGTATTATTTTTGTATTCCATTTTTTCATGAACTTTTTGAAGTATCTTTATGAAACTCTGTTCAAAGAACTAAAGAAAACCGTGCTTAAAGTGTAAAAAAAATGTATAATAGCATTTTCCTGTCAAATACAGTTTAACAATAAAGATATAGATAATATAAAAGGAATCAAATTAAAATTCGAAAGGTGCTCATGAGTATATTTGAATAAGCAGAGGAAATTACAGCAAACTTCAAGACAAATCTGTAGAGATTATGCTCTGAAAGAACAGAAAAGAATAAAGACACATGAATAGAATCTCAGAAATATGTGGGACACCATTAAGTGCAACAATATATGTGTAAAGGGAATACCAAAAAAGTGAGAAAAAGAGAGAAAGAAGCAGGAAAAATACACAAAGAATTAATGGTCATAAACTTAATTTGATGAAAAGCATTAATTTTCACTCTAAGGAACTTGATGAACTTCAATGAGGATAAGTGCAGAGAGATTCACATCCAGGCACATCTGTAGAAAATCCACAGCTAGCATCATACTTAATAGTCAAAGACTGAATGCTTTCCCCTAAATTACAGTTGTTCTACTATTGGTTGTAACAGCACAGTGAACTCCACTGAGTTTTACTTTTGGCTAACCATTGATAATCCTGGCCCAGGCACTTAGATAAAACTGTAAATGGAAGCCTCCCTGTGCTAGCAGTATTGTTTCACCTGGTGCAGTTGGGAGATAAAAGTTTCACCACAGAGATGGCTGCTCCTTTTTCATTTGTAGTCAATTTGCTACTAGGGCAGTCTTGCTGTATTTTTTAATATACCATTTCCATTCGGCTACTGAGACTTCTTATATACTACGCACCATGTTAGTCATAAAATCCAAGATGACCCACCACAAAATGAGAATTTCAGACCAGAAAGTCAGATGGCCTTTTTGGGTGATCCACGTAGCTTTAACAAGATTCCAGCAGCAAGCTAATAGTTGTTTTTCAAAAATAGTGTATCTGGAAGCTGTCCATAACTGAAGTGATCAGATAAATAACACAATTCCAAAGGGTGCTTTTCAGTGAAGTTTATCTCCATTTACCAGAGTGTGGTGTGTATTAATATTAATAAAGCAAATGTATTTCACAGGGACTAAATTCCAAAGCCCTGTAGTTTCAGGTATAACCTAACTTTTAAAAATTACATATAAAAAAGTTAAGCTTGCAAAAGACAGGAAACTTTCCCCAGGCTAAAGTCTCTGTTGTAGATAAAGAATTGTAACACAGGGCCGGCCCGGTGGCGCATTGCTACAGTGCGCCACTTGGGAGTGTGGAGGCGCTCCCGCTGAGGGTTCGGATCCCACATACAGACCGGCCGCTCACTGGCTGAGCGAGGTGCAGGAGCAACACCGAGGGTTGCGATCCCATTGCCGGTCCCGGTCCGGTACGGGCGCGACACTGAGGTTTGCGATCTGTTGCTGGTCACGAAAAAAGACAAAAAGGAAAAAAAAAAAAAGAATTGTAACACAGCAAAATTGCTGGCTCAAGTACAGATGTCCTTGGTTAACCTACTGATTGATATGTTAAGAAAGTTGCATGTTTGTTGTGTAAAAACACTAAGGAAATTGCTGAAAAAAAGACAGGGTTTGCTAAGAACAAGCTTTTGTTGGTGGATTGACTTAACCTTTTACAAATTGCATTATTGAATGTCACTTTTTTTATTTCACTGATGCTACTAGTATACATTTGTTAAAACTATACTTAGCCATAATTCTGCCCATATCCCTGTGTTCTTTGTATTGATTAAATCAACTGAATTTTCTTGTGAAACTGCCTTGTCTTTACAATAAAAGGGAGAGGCCAACTTTGAATTGCACTGTCACATTCAGTTTTCTCCTCCTAATGTGGAAATTACTGAAGCACAGTCCTTCCCAGCCTCTCAATGCATACATAATGCTTTGAGTAATCACGTAATTCTTTTTTTCATCTCCATTACACAGGGGGAAGTGTAACAAATGGTGCACCATGTGAGGAATTCCACTCAATGGCTCAGAGACTTACCTGCCAAGCCTTGGAAAGGAAAAGGATGTCTGCTACTCATCCTGTCTAGGGAATCCCAGTAAGAGAGACTCACCCTGGTAAAGGGGATCACAGGTGGCTTTCAATTAGCAATTGCACACATGTGGCAGTGTCTAGTTAGGGCTTCACCTGGAATTTTTGCTTTCTTATTCTTTCAATTTTCTATCCTTGCAACTATGGTTAGCTCACTGTCTAAGAAGGAAATTCAACATAGGTCACAACTTTGATGTCTCCTTGAGGCAGTAGGTTATAAAGTAGCTAATCATCAGCTAACTGAGTTATTAAATTTAATTATTAGACAATATTGCCCTCGGTACACTAAAGAAGGAAGTCTTGATATTGAGGATTGAGAACATATTGGTTACTGCTTAAAAAACACAAACAGTCCTGTTAAGGCTTCCCATATAATGGCTTGGAATTTATGTCAAATTGCTTTAAAAACTATTCAGGACCCTAACGAAAAGCAGACATGTTCAAGTCACCAAAAAAGGATAAAACTTAATCTTTGCCAATGACTGAAAAACTTTAACTCAGAATTTCTAAAGTAAAAAAAGTTAATATTTCTTCACAATGTTGGTTTTGTTTGAGCACGTTTTCTTTTCTTATCTGCTCAATGCTTCTCTTCTCTCTTCAAAGCAGTGGTTCTTTTCTTATCAGCATGTGCTTCTCTTCTTCACCAGAGACTCTGAGGCTTTATGAGAAAAAGCAGCCAAGGCGCCAACCAGACCTCCTTTGGGGTCTACTGCTTTTCTCCTAAAACCCCCAAAAGTTAAATGGCTTTCTTTAGCTCAGCCCTTAAGCTCAGTAACCAATTTTAGAAACAAAAACTAGACTGAAATCTACCTGTTTAACTAGATGGTGTCAAATTTTCTGGCATCCAGCTGGTTATCTTGAACAGACTTCTAAATTTTTCTTGTAGGCTCATCTATGTATTTCTTAACAAAATCCTATGGTAGAGTTCTATGCCATTTTCTTAAAAAGAAGTAAACTTTCTCTGCATCTCCTTGAAAAAGCTTGCATACTTTGCTTTACAATGTAAATTTGTTACCTTGCTTTCTCTAAAACAGAGTAAATCCTCACAGATAAGTTTCATCATTCTTCAGAAACACAGTCTAAACCTGACTGTCCTTTTATACTAGTGAGTTTTCTGTTTTATCTGCCTACATAAATGTATGTTATGTCTATATGTTCATGTCTGTATGCATGTTTGAATTGTCTGCATGGTACCAGATTGGCTTATAATTAATGCATGCTCATTAAATAAATAAGTATTTTTTCAAGTTCACATGATTTTAATTTTCTAAAGTTTTGATAAAATAAATATATCTTCAAAATTTGATTTAAACTTTTGCCTAAATTTGTCTTTAGGTCAATATGCCTCTTCCTTACATCAGCTCTGCCTCCCGGCCATGCTGGGAGAAACAATATCTTTTAGACATTATCTTTGTGAATGCTGTCCTCTGCCTCTCTGGTTTCTACTTGACCCTAAATGCCATGTGGATACTTGGGACACAGGATGGTTAGTGAAAGGAGACCTATGCCCAATATCTCAAAGACCCTAGTTAACATTAACTGATAAAGGTATAAATTTAATATACCAAGTTTTCGGTTGGGAAACCATAAATATTTATTTGGTAAAAATAGCTGAGGTTCAAACTGGACTTTGTGTAATTTGCTCTGACAAATGGACCCCTATTTACTAACCTGTATGTGTAAAAATGTTCTTATCAGCATACATCATTGCCTGGGTTTACCAATCACACAGAATTACATTTGTCTTTGGTAGAGGTCTTTTCAGTTGTAAACCCTGCTGAAACCAGAAAAAAAACTTTCTATGTATAATTTTTAGACAAATGAGGCCAATTTAACATTGATAGAGAAAGAAACAAGTATGTAAAAAAGAGGTAAGTTAAAGAAAACTATGGATATAAAAATGTGGCTGTGGTTAAAAACACCAAAAAGAAAAAGTAAATGATTTTTATGCAAGAAAGCATCGGGTACAATGTATTTTTGTCTTGGAGTAAAATAGCTGGCTATTTAAAAAGTAGGAAGTATAGGATAAAAACAAAAAGTCTGTGTAAGTCATGATAATGGTTTGTACAGGTTAATTTATAAAAGAGACTTTCAAAATTGGCTAAAATTAAAGCCAAATTGTGTATAAATTTTCCAAAAATTAAACATTAATATCAAAAGTATTCTGATACTGGGTTAGAGTTTACTCTCCTGCAATGGAACAATCAGATTTCCTAAAAAACACTTAGCTGCTCTTAATATAAAATTATAAAAGATTTTCTTTATCTTTTAGATAACTGGTCTAAGAAATTTATTTCATGTTTTATCATGATAATTTCTTGTGTTCTCTCCCTTTGAGACACTTTGCCGCTTTGGTTTTATTTTAATTTGTGATCTTATTCAACTAAGTGTTTTAAGCCTTTGTTATTTGGCAAAGTTTCTAAAACCAAATTCTGAAAACTCAACTTTTTGACTTTAACTTTGAGGAGTTCCAAGGGCCCTGGAGCTTCTCAAAGGATTTATAAGAGATGTATCAAAACTAATTGGCTTATTTGATAAATTAGACTATGTGGGAAAGCACTGTCAGTATTGAGATGTTATGAATATGTGTTCCCAAATCTTGTAAGATTCTTAAATATCTGTGTCATGATATAAATGCTACAGGTCATAATCTTGGTTCAATTATAATTTTAAAAAGTTAGGTCTTCAAGTATTTCATAAAAAAACTCTGATAGGTACAGTTTCCTGACAAACTTTGAATTCATACCTTTAAACTAAATTTCCAAAATTCTAATGCAATTCTATACATCCAGTTCCTCTCAAGCTGGAGAACCCCCATTATCTATTAAGGGATAGGGAAGAGGGAGTATATAATGACAAGTACATAACACATCAATTCTT
>NW_007769988.1:5297-6026 GCF_000696425.1 Galeopterus variegatus | reverse complement strand
AAGGAAGAGTCATGTTTCTATAATTCACTCAGGTGAGAGATCACAAGGCAATCTGTCCTAGGAGATCTCTTCTGGACCCACTGGGAAAGCAGGAATTCCAAGACTGTTTGCACTGGACTCTCTGTGGGATTTGGTGTGTTAATGGCTGTCTTGGTCAGTTTGTGCTGCTATAACAAAACACCACAGGCTGGGTAATTTATAAAGAACAGAAATTTATGTCTTACGGTCCTGGAGGCTGTGAAGTCCAAAGTCAAGGTGCTGGCAGGTTCATTTTCTGGTGAGGGCCTGGTCTTTGCTTCCAGATGGCACCTTGTTGCTTCATCTTCTGGAGAGGCTGAATGCCATGTCCTCACATGATGGAAGGGATGAAAGGGGCTAGTTTGTCCCCTCAAGCCCTTTTATAAGGCACTCATTTATTTGTGAAGGCAGAGCCCCAATGGCCTGATCACCTTTCAAAGGCCCCACCTCAATACTGTTGCATTGAGGATTAAGTTTCAGCATGAATTTTGGAGGGGACACAAATGATAAAATTTTGGAGGGGATTAAATGATAACAATGGTCATCAGTGGTTATTGAGGAGAATTCCCAGGACCCTCCTCCAGACTAAGTGATTGAGACTTGGGAAATGAGCTAATGGGGTGAAGATAGATGGTGGTGAGCATTGAGGCCATTTTCAGTGGCAGGAGTGAAAATCTAAAAATGCTAATCTAAGATCTTCTGAATGGCATT
>NW_007769988.1:0-452 GCF_000696425.1 Galeopterus variegatus | reverse complement strand
GGCCAGTTTTGAGCACCTAGAGTACTTGTAACAGGATGTGAATCTCACAGCCTCTCCTGTCCTCAGTGGGCAGTCTTCACTGGGTGACAGCGCTGGTGGAGAATTCAGATGAGTCATGAATAGAATGGTTGAGTCAAAGCCTCTCTTGTATTCAGGGAGAAGTTATGAAGGAATGTGTGGTCTCTTTCTAACTCTGCAAGCCCAAAGGGGAATAAGGAAAGGAAGTAAACACTATTCTGTACAGTAACGTGATTTTCTAACCTTGGAAATGATGAAAATTAGAAAATATTTCCTTCCAAGTAGAAGCTACTGTCTTTGAGAAGTAATGTTTGTGTGTGTGTGCGTGTGTATGTTTGTGTGCATGTGTGTGGTTGGGCCTGTTCCAACAGGCAAGGAAGAGTCATGTTTCTATAATTCACTCAGGTGAGAGATCACAAGGCAATCTGTCCTAG
>NW_007769987.1:5090-6026 GCF_000696425.1 Galeopterus variegatus | reverse complement strand
GAAAACACTCCAGGAAGTAGGAGTGGGTACACATTTCATGAATAGGAACCCAAAAGCACAGAGAACCAAAGGAAAAATAAAAAAATGGGATTATAACAAACTAAAAAGCTTCTGCACAGCAAAAGGAACAATCAACAGAGTGAAAAGACAACCAACAGAGTGGGAGAAAATATTTTCAAAATATACATCTGACAAAAGATTAATATCCAGAAAATACAGGGAGCTCAAACAACTTTACAGCAATAAATAAATAAATAAATAAATAAATAATAACCTAATTTAAAAATGGGCAAAGGAGCTGAATAGGCATTTCTCAAAGGAAGATATACAAATGGCCAACAGACACATGAAAAAATGTTCAACCTCACTCAGCATCCGAGAAATACAAATCAAAACCACTTTGAGACACCATCCCACTCTAGTTAGGATGGCTAGTATCCAAAAGGCTGAGAATGATAAATGCTGGAAAGGCTGTGGAGAAAAAGGAACCCTCATGCCCTGTTGGTGGGACTGCAAAATGGTGTAGCCTTTATGGAAAATAGTATAGAGGTTCCTCAAACAATTACAGATAGATCTACCATATGACCCAGCTATTCCACTGCTGGCAATATACCCAAAGGAATGGAAATCATCATGTCTAAGGGATACCTGTACTCCCATGTTTATTGCAGCTCTATTTACAATAGCTAAGAGTTGGAACCAGCCCAAATATCAACCATCAGATGAGTAGATAAGGAAACTGTGGTATATCTACACAATGGAATTCTACTCTGCTAAAAAAGGATGAAATACTACCATTCTCAATAACATGGATGGACTTATATAAGTGAAAAAGTCAGGCACAGAGGAAGAAATACCACATGTTCTCACTTATTTGTGGGAGCTAAAAATACATAAATAAATAATTATACAAACAAACAAAGGGTGGGGGAGAAG
>NW_007769987.1:1625-3967 GCF_000696425.1 Galeopterus variegatus | reverse complement strand
TTTTTGCCTTCTTTTTTCCTTCATCCTTTCTTTTCTTCCTCCCTCCCTGCCTTCCACCTTCTTTCCTTCTATCCTTTCCTGCATTCCTTTTATCTGTCATTTATTGACTAAACATTTTTGTATTGTTATATATACCAGGAAATACGTTACATTCTGTGAAAACCACATAGGTTAAAATAGCTCACAAGCTAGGAGAGAAAATTAACCAAAACCAAGCAATTACAAGTTATTGTATTATGGCTAATTACAGTGATATTCATGCAGTGAAGAGAGTGCCATAAGGTACTGCATCAACATTATTTCCAAATCCATGATAGGTCAATGTGACTCTATTAAACAAAATAGTCCATATTTAATCAGTTTTTAACTGAACTCACACATGGTAAATTTAGTCAAGAAAAAAACGATATTGCTTAACCCAAAATAATTATATGTTTCCTTTTCACTGCTATCAAGATCTATTTATCTAAATGCATTTCTCTTTTTCTCTTTTGCCACCAAAAAAAACCTCAGGTTAAATATAAGGTAGTAATGGGTTACATATCTTTGTAATATGCCCCCAAATTATGATTGAATATTTAAAATTACATAGTCCCTGATACTTGAATATACAGTTTTTTGTGTTTCTATTTATAAGAAGAAAAAAAATACATGTGTATTTAATAAATAGACTCCATTACTTACGTGCTGAATTTCACTTAAACATTCTCAACCATACACAATAGAAAACTGAATATAAAATGAAAAATGTATTTATCAGTTATTTCACATAATTAACTCTTCTTGTTTTTAAAAAATGTATTAATTAAAAATAATATAAAATAAAACATAATAATTCTTCACCGAAAAAAATAAAACACCCTCACTTTAAGGGAAAAAAGATTCCAACATACCCTGTAGTCCAGTCTCATAGGGAAACAAAACAAAACAAAACTACTCTATGAGGGCTCTTTCTTCCCTTTTCTTCATTTCATCAACACCTGACTTAGGCATTCAAGAATCCATCTACAGTAATAAGTTTTGACTTGACATGCTATTAAAAGTAATTGGTTAAAAGATATATTTTGGTTTCACATAAGGAGTGGCAGGTGGTCAAAACATCACAATGTGGCTTATGTGGTGGGACATTTTAAGAAGTCTGCATTTGCTGTAGGTTTTTTAAAAAAATGTAATGTAGCATTTTATGTCAGCAGATTGTATCAATGAACATTTATAGAAAAGTAATAGACATCGAGCCATCATTATATTAGTCATTAGCACTAAATTTGAGAATTTATGTACAGGGAAAAAAAGGAAACTTTAAAAATGAAGTGTAAGATTAACATGAATCTATGACCAGTTGGGATCTAAGCTTACAATGTGATGCTCTTCCAAAGTAAATTAATCTTTAGTGAACATTTTGTTTTTACTTCTAAAAGCAGAACATTAATTAACCTTATTACAGTACAACACAAACAACCAGGACAATATAACAGATCAGTTAAATGATCTTAATAATTTAAAAATAGAAATTATTCTAGTAATCAGTTGACACAATTATGGAGCAATAATTATAATTTAAAATTGACATTAATTACTATTAGGGATAAAAGAAAAACATGAAAGATTATAAACTAGCTTTGTTAGTAAATTGTGTGGCATTTATAAATTTATATCTCTTTGGGGCTTCATATTCTTAATCTGTTAAATGAGATCTAGTCACCTCTATAGTTTACACTGAAAAAAGCCTCTTAAATATGGAGGTGCAGGATGAGATGAAATAACTTTTTAAATTTGAATTGTATAACATAGTGGAAGACAAAGCTAATATATATATTGATAGGTACCAATTAGTTCATATTAACAAGAAAGTAAAGAGAGAAATGAAAAATTGTATATTAGTACAACCACTATGGAGGTTTCTCAAACAACTACAGATAGATCTTCCATATGATCCAGCAATCCCACTTCTGCGTATACACCCAGAGGAATGGAAGTCACCATGTCAAAGAGAAACCTGCACACCCATGTTCACTACAGCTCTGCTTACAATAGCCAAGATAATGGAACCAACCAAAATGTCCATCGATGGACAACTGGATAAGGAAACTGTGGTACATACAGACCATGGAATACAACTATGTCATAAAAAGGAATGAATTTCTGCCATTTGCAACAACATGAATGAGCTTGGAGAAACTTATGCTGAGTGAAATTAGCAAAACACAGAGGGAAAACTACCACAGGTATTCACTCATAAGTGGGAACTAAGAGAGAAAGAAGGAAGGAAAAAAAGACCACTGTGGTGCATTGGACTTGCAGAGAGAGAGAGCATACCTAAGAATACAAAGTGGAATGGGGAA
>NW_007769987.1:0-567 GCF_000696425.1 Galeopterus variegatus | reverse complement strand
AAGTTTCTATCAGCAAAATCAAAACTAGAATGTTTATATAAACATTTTACATGTGATAGCATTGTCGCTCTTTGGATCCTTTGCTTAATTTGGCATTTAATTTAGCATTTATGTAAACCTTACTGAGGTCCCATTTGATATGGGATGTCTTGTGTTCATTTTAATTGTACGAACTGAGGAGCACATTAAGTGCTAATAGCCTACTTTGTACTTAAAATAGTAAGTTACATTGATTACTCTCTATAAGGCATCTAACGATATATTAAATAAGCAAAATATGATGTTTTTCTCCTATTGCACTTGAGGGTCTTACTACATGTATGCAAGAAGAGTCACATATATATGTGTGTGTGTGTGTGTGTGTGTGTGTATATAAATCTTGTAGACTAAGATACAAACATAACTGTATTTTTTTAATTTGAGGAAGGAAAATAAATGAAAAGTAATCTTATTTTATTTTGTATCTTTTTTTATACCTGAAGAGATTATTCAAAAAATTATATTATGCTCCAATTATCCTTAATTTTTATTATTAAGAAAACACAAATCCAACATAGAAAAGGTTAA
>NW_007769986.1:5784-6026 GCF_000696425.1 Galeopterus variegatus | reverse complement strand
TTTCTGTTTAAGATACTTGGCATACAATAGGTACCCAATGGATGGTGGTTAGTGTTATTACAGAAATGGTCACTGACTTTAATTTCACAGATCATTTCTGATGGTTGCTAAGAGACCTGTGTTGAAATTTCTGAGCCCATACCTGGGAAGGAATTCTGGTATCAACTAGTCATGTCTGCCTTGGCATGGGAGAAGGAGTGGCTGTCCATGTATCATGTATTCCCCATGCCTGTGTTAGTATT
>NW_007769986.1:0-449 GCF_000696425.1 Galeopterus variegatus | reverse complement strand
GGAAAAATAGCACTGTGCATTTATCAAAACCTAATGTAGAGCCTAATGAAGGGACGTGGGCCGCTAACATTTGTCCATGCTGACTTCGTGCCAGCCACAGTCTCCTGGATTCCCACCTTTGCTAATGATCTCACTGAATTCTCACATATGCTCTTTGATCAACAGCTCCATTTCACAGAGGAAAAGACTGAGACTTGGAAAATGCATGTGACTGGCTGTGTATCACATTGGAATGGGATCTGGAATCAGAAAAAATGTCAGATCTGTTACTGTATAGCTTTGTGCCTTGAGAAATGTCACTTTAACTCTATGAGATACAATTTCCTTGCTTGCAAACCAAGGCAAGTAAGAAAACTGTCTCCTTGAATTGTTGGGAGAATTAAATAAATTTCTGTTTAAGATACTTGGCATACAATAGGTACCCAATGGATGGTGGTTAGTGTTATTAC
>NW_007769985.1:5791-6026 GCF_000696425.1 Galeopterus variegatus | reverse complement strand
TTTCTTCCTGTAGTATGCTTGGCCAAAGGATTGCCCCTTTGAATTCCTCATTTCTAGTCATCTTTTCTTGCAAATCAAGGTAAGTTTTTGATGTCAGTTAATTCTCTTGATGCATGCATGGCCAGAAATAATGTGCATTGTTCCTGGATTGCCAGTTGCTCAGGGGAGCAGACAGAAGCAGGCAGGGGCCCCTTTCCACTTGCTCAAAGGAAGGTTTCAGGAGCTCTGGTTCCTC
>NW_007769985.1:0-1873 GCF_000696425.1 Galeopterus variegatus | reverse complement strand
CGAACCCTCGGCAGGAGCGCCGCTGCGCTCCCAAGCGGCGCACTATAGCAGTGCGCCACCGGGCCGGCCCAAAATGTTCATTTTTATCAGGTATCCTTTTGCTTCAAGAACTTCCTTTAACAATTCTTTCTAGTGCAAGACTGCTGTCAGTGAATTCTCTCAGCTTTTGTTTGTCTGCAAAAGTCTTTTTTTCACTTTCATCTTTTCTTTAATTAATAGACTTTATTTTTAAGAGCAATTCAGGTTTCCAGAAAAATTCAGCAGAAAGTAAAGAGAGTTCCCATGTTCCTTCACTGTCCCAGCATGTCCAGCTTTTTCACTCGACCTTTAGCATCTGGATCACACTTACCTCAGAGTCCTTGTCTCATTATGTGACATCTGAGTCCCACATTCTCCCCCCTTATGTCTCTGCATGACTTCTGTCATCCTTGCACTTCTCACCTTCCTGGCCAGCTCCTTTGTGTCCTTCCCTTTGTCTGTAGCATCCTGTTGGCACTCTTGTGGATCTTGTCACTGCTCGTCATTATTGATTTTCTTGCCTACTTCTGGGCCTACACTGTAAGCCTCTGAGGGCAGGGCCTAGACCTCACTCATCCCTATATGCCAGGCATCTTGTGCTGAATCGAGAGCTAGTGTGGCTCAACACATGGTTGTGACTGAGTGAGTGGGTGAGGGAAAGAAGGAACAAAGACTTGAAGGACTACTTCCATGTTTACATTAGCAGGGAACATTGGTTACATTGCCATATAAAAGTGAGCCATTTTCTTTCTTTATATTTTTTAAAAAATTCACAAAAATAATATATACTTGTTGAAACATTTAGCAATTTCAGGAGTTTCCCTCCCTCCTTCATTACAGACTTGGTAATAGCTATGAACAGTTTGGTGTATATCCTTCCAGATTTTTTCCTAAATATTTATGCATGTGTTTATGTTTACACGTATTGCACATGTGTTTGTGAATATAATTTGTGCTAAGGAATGGGTTCATCTCATACTGTATGTAAAATTCCTCACCTTGTTTTTTCTTTAATGTATCATGGACATCTTTCTAATTTAGTGCATATCTAGAGGTACCTTTAAAAATGGTTGCATAGTATGCCAAGGCATAGGTATATCATTATTTATTTATGCTTCCCTCTATTGATAGACATTAGGCTGTTAGCAGTTCTTATATTGGAAAACTGACGGCTGACACTCTAGAGGGCTTACCATGTGCCCAGTACCGTGCTGTGAGCATCCTACACATGATCTCACTGAATCGCTGAATCCTCCAACACTCTCCTTGAGCAGGCAGGGTTAATCTCTTTAGAGGGTCTCTCTCCTCTTTCATCTCATTAACATAGCTGACAGTGAGAAGTATTGAGGCTCATGCTTTTGGACTCTGCTCATCCACTATGGTCTCTTCAGGTCATTCCATTATAAAGCAGCCAGGTTTTCCAAAGTGTTGGTTCCCAAGTACCAATTTGAGTCTTTAGCTCTCTCCCATTCTGTATTCACTGTGGTGGATTTGTCCCTGCCTCAGTGGCCCTCTCTTATCCCTTTCCTCTTTTTCCTTAAGAGGGGAGGTCCCTCGTTACCACTTGAGGCTGGATGCAGATTTGTCTCTGTTCTATGGCCCTGGAAGCAGATTGGGGATCTTAGTTGCTTGATTTCCTAGGGGAGGCCAACATGAATGTGGTCCAGCGAAATGTAATCATTGGCTTTCTCTATGGCATCTGTTTTGACTTTCCCAAACCTCCTGGCTGCCAGATCTTGACCTTTCCTCTCCGGGGTGGTGTAAGTCTCTCCATGGACAGCTTGAGTTGATGGATTTCTTCCTGTAGTATGCTTGGCCAAAGGATTGCCCCTTTGAATTCCTCATTTCTAGTCAT
>NW_007769984.1:5707-6026 GCF_000696425.1 Galeopterus variegatus | reverse complement strand
CTCCTTTATGGGGAGCAAGAGTGGACTAGAAGCCACCTAAGATCGTTCCTGATTTCCAGAGTTCAGGATTCTGTGGGTCTCTGTTCCCTCCCCACATCCTGGCTATTCTAGACTGGGCTGTTCTCTTTTCTCCCCAGGAGACAACACAGTTGTCTGTGAATTTCCCAGGCAGTGGGGTGGAGGAGGGGAGCTCTGCACACTCCCTTCAGAGGTAGAGACAGGAGTGCCAGAGACTGGGGGATCACATGGGGTGTGATGAGATGTTGAAGGGCATGTGCTAGGACAGGGTGTAGAGGGTCTGAGAGGGCCCACCCAGGAT
>NW_007769984.1:2026-3283 GCF_000696425.1 Galeopterus variegatus | reverse complement strand
GTTCCTGGCTGGTCTGGCTTTGGCTCTCACCTCTAGAATCACAGGTGGAAGGCAGTGCCGAAAGCACTGATGAGAACCTAGAACTGGTGTCATCACGGTTTGGTTCTGAAATGGTCTGAGGTCCTTGCTGGCCCTGCTCAGCCTATTCTTTCTGGTTCTTTTCAGCCTGTTCCCAGGCTGGCTGCACTAGCCTTGCCAGGGGAAGCCTCTGGCCTTGGCCCTGGGTCAGTGGACAGCTGAGCTCCCTGGGCTGGATGTGGGGGTCACGCATGGTATAGAGGGGGTACGGATATCTGGGGCTTGCTCTGGGGGGCTGGATTCTGATCTGGACCCCTCACTGCCTACTGTCTCCCTAGAAACATGAGTGTGAGCCGGACCATGGAGGACAGCTGTGAGCTGGACCTGGTGTACGTCACAGAGAGGATCATCGCCGTCTCCTTTCCCAGCACAGCCAACGAGGAGAACTTCCGGAGCAACCTCCGCGAGGTGGCCCAGATGCTCAAGTCCAAACATGGAGGCAACTACTTGGTAAGGACAGGGTCCCTCACCTGGTTGTCCAGTGCCCCTCTGTCCTTCCATCTCCTCTAGGCTGCTGGTGTCTCTGTCCACCTGCCCCTGTGCCTGCTCATCCTGTTCCTTTGGCTCGCCTGCCCTTGTCCTGGGCATCTCTCATGGCCTGAGCCTCCACCCACTCCAGCCCAACTCTAGTCTAGGAGTGGATCTGCCGCTAGAGCTCAGCATCTGCACCCAAGTGTGTATGGTGACCAGCGGGAAAGAATAACAAGGAACACTCATGAGACTGAGCCCTTACTATGAGCCAGGCCCTGCTCTGACTGCTTTCCACGTGTTTAACCTTCATGGCAGCCCTAAAAAGCAGGAAGTTCCTAGAGCACAGAGAGGTGAGGTTGTTTGCCTAAGGCCACCAGATCAGGAGGTGGCAGGGCTGGCACAGTGTCGATGCCTTTGAGAAGTCTTAGAGCAGAGTCTTGGCAACGTGAGTCTTAAGAGATCTTGTGCTGCTGGTGCAGAGGAGTCTTCACCTAACACATGTGGGGGATGTGGCTGGCGATGGTCTCCTCTAATGTCGGAAAGGCCGACCTATCCTTGGCCCCAGGGGTGGGCTCAGGTCCATTAACAGGGAGGTACATGTGGACTGAGCCCATGGACGAGATCTGTGCAACCTTGAGGGCCTATGTTTAAGGTGGAATGTAGGAGGCTGCACAGTTTCCTGGGGCTGCTGTAACAAAAAACTGCAGT
>NW_007769984.1:0-438 GCF_000696425.1 Galeopterus variegatus | reverse complement strand
AACTGCAGTTGTTCTTGGTGGCTTAAAATAATAGCAATTTATTCTGTCACAGTTCTGGAGGCTAAAAGTCCAAAGTCAAGGTGTTGGCAGGGCCACGCTCCCTCTGAATCCTATAGGGGATTGCCTTGATTCTTCCAACTTCCAGAGGCTCCTGGTGATCCTTGGCATTCCTTGGCTTGTAGCTGCATCACTCCAGTCTCTGCCTCCATCTTCACATGGCCTCTCTCCTGTGACTCTCTGTATCGGTTTTTGGATTTAGGGCCCACCCTAGATCCAGGTTGATCTCATATTGAGATCCTTAACTACGTACACTAGCAAGGCTTTACTTCCAAATAAGGTCATATTCTGAAGTTCTGAGTGCTCCTCAGAAAAACTTGCTCCTTTATGGGGAGCAAGAGTGGACTAGAAGCCACCTAAGATCGTTCCTGATTTCCAGAG
>NW_007769983.1:5807-6026 GCF_000696425.1 Galeopterus variegatus | reverse complement strand
CGAACTTTGAGAACAGAGTTAATTACATGCATGAGTTTTTAGTAACTATATTTGAACGCTTTTTATGAAATATTTAAGACCCTTTAAAAGGTCTAAAACAGTATAATGAACACTCATGTAACCACTATCCCAGCTAAGAAATAAACCAACAGTAAACGTAATGGCATCCTCTTCCTCAACCATCAAGGTAACTACTATACTGAAATTGCCATTTTTCAT
>NW_007769983.1:0-372 GCF_000696425.1 Galeopterus variegatus | reverse complement strand
TTTCACAAGAAAAGATACAGCTAATAAAACAGGCCATTGTTCTCTTGCTGGCTCCTCTTTTTCCCCAAGGGTTTGATCATCAGAGTAATCAGATCTCCTGTCTTCAGAAATTATTTTCTTTTATTTCCTCAGTAAAAATATAACGTTTTTCTTCCTGGGAGTTCTGGTTGCTTCTTTTCTTTTTTTCTCCTTGGCATCATAGGCAATATTAGGATATAGAATACAACTATAAATTTCCCTGAGCTTGTGCCGATTTTTGTTGAAAGAGTGTTAGGAATTGTTTTAGGCCCTGAATTTCAATAGACTCACTCATAAATTTTGAAAGCATTTCCTTATGAAAAATAAAGCAAAAACAATATAAAGGACAGTTTC
>NW_007769982.1:5787-6026 GCF_000696425.1 Galeopterus variegatus | reverse complement strand
CATTTTAACAGAGATTTTGAAACAGAAGTCTAACAAGCCATTCCCCCATAGGCTACAATGGACTTCCACCCAGATCTTGCAAACCTGAATTCCTACAGGCTAGATGTGAGAAGCACATTCTGCTGTCTGCTCCTGAGAGATAAACTGGCCTGTAGAAGCTGAACTTCCAGTGAGTGTTTGTGGCACAGATATACAAGACACTATTCAAGCCTGCTTGAATGCCGTTTGCATTGTGATTT
>NW_007769982.1:0-366 GCF_000696425.1 Galeopterus variegatus | reverse complement strand
TTTCCACCATTGGCTCCAAAGAGCTTCCACAGACATCTTGCAAACATGAATTCCTACAGGCTAGATGTGAGAAGCACATTCTGCAGTCTGCTCCTGAGAGATAAACTGGCCTGTAGAAGCTGAACCTCCAGTGAGTGTTTTTGGCAGAGATATACACCACAGTTTCCAAGCCTGCTTGGATGCCATTTGGAGTGTGATTTCGCTTCTAATTCCCGAATACAAACTGTTTGGAGCTCCGCTTCTCTTGTCACTACCACATCTTCAGTTCAGTGAGTTATGCTGAATTCTAAGTGTGGAAGCTTCTCTGACGCATTTTAACAGAGATTTTGAAACAGAAGTCTAACAAGCCATTCCCCCATAGGCTAC
>NW_007769981.1:0-6026 GCF_000696425.1 Galeopterus variegatus | reverse complement strand
TGCAAGGCACTTTGCATATATCTTAATATTCACTTAAGCATAATCCAGAGAGCAAGGGAATATTATCACTATTTTACAAGTAAGGAACATGGAGGCTTGGAGAGGTTAAGAAAATTCTCCAAGATTTCGCAGGTGGTAAGTGGCAGAGTCTGTGTTCTTAAGCATTACCATTGAGCATGTTTTCTGTGTGAGGCGCTATGGTATGCACTTTGGAAAGTCTAGAAATGAACTTGATCTGGATCCTACTTCCAGAGTGTTTATCAAGCAACCATGATATGTAGCCAAGAAAATTCAGAAAACAGACAAGTTGAGTGCCATGCCACGAAAGTAGAAGAAAAGGAAAGAAAGAAGATTTTTTTTTCTCAGTAGAGATGAAATTTATCCTCAAAGGGGGACTGATTTCTAGAAGTTTTTCTGATTCCAGAAGTTTTTGCTCACATCTCCCTGTTTTCTGCCTACTGTGCACATTATGTTTTTGAAAGTGAACCCTGGATAGAATTTTTCAGCAATTTTTATTATTATTATTATTTTAAATTGTAACTTCTCAATATACATTGTAGTTGATTTTCATGACCCTTTACCTGTTCCTCATGCCCCCTCCTTTTCTCCCCTCCCCCCCATCATATCTGTTCACTTGTCTTAAAAAGTTCAAGGAATTGTTGTGATTGTTTCAGCAATTGTTTTTGACCTGGGGAACCAGCTTCCTCCTGTGTACTTTCCCCCAGTACCTGAGTGAGGAAGTCAGCTGGGCTTTCTCCACTGCTGAAGCAGGCAGAAGCATCCCAACCCCAACTGTGGCATTTACTAGCCTCTGCTGTCAAAATTGCTGTGATCGTGAGGGTGTGAAAGGCACAGTGCCTTCCCAGCCCTAGCTGGGTACAGGCTGTCATAGTTCCCCAGGAAAGTGGCACAGGCCTGCTGCCGAGTGCCAGAACATGACATCTCATGAAACCCTGCCTTCTCGAACAATTGTTTTTCTCTGTTTTGAAAAATGGAACAAAGTGATTTCTCTCATACCCAGACTTGTTACACATTTTTTTTTCTGGCTCTGGGTAAATGACAGTGGTCCTTGGTTGCAGCTAGCAGAAGCGTTCTGACTAGCTTAAGCAAATAAAGGAGAATTTATTACAAGGATCTTAGGGACTAGACCCAGGAGGCAGAAACATCATCAGGAGCCACAGCAGTTACTCTCCTGAGTTACATAGAATTGTGTTTCTGGTTGTTTTTGCATATCTGTTAATTTTTCTTTCTCGACAAACAAGTTGTCTCTTCTCATGTATTCATACCAGATCATGGCTTTCCATAGCTCCCAAATGTCCATCTTAGTTTGAGCTACCAAAAGAAGCTGAAACTGGACTCCAGTTCTACTGTTGGGAGGGACAAGGCTGATGTATTCCAGGCTGGGTCCAATCAGCTGTGAGGGATCATGGAGTATAGACATGACTTCAGCGTCCCATCCTGTCCCCAGACCTTATGGGTGGAGTGCATTTTACAGAAAAAGGAGAAGCTGAGGGACAGGCAGCGCATAGGTAATCACATATTTACAAATCAGTATGGTGACATGATTTTATCTTTTCTTGGGAGTCAGTGCAGCATGCTAACTATCCATAGGAGGTCCATGTCCGTGGAAGTTCATTATTTCTTTTTTGGAACAAATGTGATTCACTTCACTTGTGCTATATAAAGAAGAGAATTGGTGAAACTATCCATATAATCCAAGCAAAAACTTGCTGCTGAGAGAAGAAGCTTGAGTTTTTCTGAGCTAATTAAGTCGGCTGATATTACTCAAATACACAAGATAATTGCTCAGGCATACTCATGAAAGTATGAGTAACATTTGAGTGGTTCTCACTGGCATTGGGAACCAGAAACTTCTTCTGTTTCACATACTTTTTCTGCAGAGAGTTCTCTTTGGTATCTCAAGGCAGAAGTGATCTTTCCCTCCTCCAAACTTCTAAAGAAATGCTTTGCACTTCTCTTCTAGTCTATTAAACATCCTTATACTTTTTTGCATGCTTTTATCTCCTGATAAATTGTTGCTTGTACAGGACAGCATCTGTTTTATTTTACTGTCCCCAACTAAGACTGATTATAGTGCCTTCCTTGTACAAAGTAGATTCCTAAACCATAGATGCTAAATATGTGAGTCACTCAGTGATGCATAGTAAACCAGACCAACTAATTATTAGTTAAAAACTTGTTGAATTGGGATTCTTCAACTGTCCAATAAATAAATAAAATAAGTACTCATATACTAGTACCATCAATGTGCCCAGAACTGTGCTTAGTGCTACTAGGTAAGTGGCGTTATAATTGATTAGCTAGGACATTGGGAAAGTTTACCCTTAGTCTCAGTGTTCCCACCTGCAAATTGTGGGGGAGAGGGTGAGGAAGAGTAATACTGCTGGCCTGGTGGGATGACTGTAAGGGTTAGGAATTATACATAGAAAGCACCAAATACAGAGTAGCCTTTTTGTTTAATTGTACTTATTATTTTTTGTAGTAGGTATGAATTTTTAGGCAAGAAAAATCACATTTCTTTACTGCTCTGATTTATATTGTCCTTTCTGATTTCCTTATTTCCCCAGGAAAGAAAGGTGATTTCAGTTGTATTCTAGAGACCTCTAAACTTTCAAGGATGTGAAAGTCTCCATGTATCTTGTGCAGAACTCTGCATTTAGGAGAGGCTTCCTGGACCTTGATCTCCTCTGTTCACCACCGGTAAATTCTTCCAAGCCCTTCCTAGCCACTGAAAGTAGGTAGCTCTGCATCTTTCCAGCTCAACTTGGGCTTGAAGATCTCTAGCTATGGTTCCCAGGACCACAACTTGCCATGTTTCCTATTTCCCTTGGGCTGAGGAATCTTCTACTCCCTTAATGTGAACTTTACCCCCCAACTATAAAAGCCTGAGGCAAGAAAAGAGGGCTGACTTCTATCAATCTGGTAGTTTCTGCTTTAGTTTCTGCAACACAAAAATTGTTAGCATTCCCTCAAGGCTAAGAGATCTGAAACTTTGCTATCTTCTTGGTGTTGAGGAGGAAAACTGACATTCACTCTTTCCATTTTCCAACAGCAATAGCAACCAAATATAAATTAATGCCTCAAAAGATCATCGGATGCCATACTTCCCATCCTCATCACTCTAAAGTCCTGCTGGTCTTTCTGTTCTTGACCAAAGAGCGTTGCTGCAGGGCTTTGTGCTTGCATTTCTGTCTATTTGGAACATTTCCACCAGTTCATAATTTGGTTCTTTTTCATCATCTAGAGTCTCAGCACAAATGTTATCTCTTCGTAGAGGTCTTTCTAAAATACCCTTTCCTAAGTATAGACCTCATGCAACCTCAGCCAATTACACCACCCAATTTTATAATTTTCATAGAATTCATTACTACCTGGATTTCTCTTGATCATTAACTGTCTCTGTGTGCTAAGATATAGTCTCCCTGGGGCTGGAGACCTTGTCTTATTCACCATTGTATGCTTAGCACAATGTATGGCACATATCAGGTGCCCAGTAAATAGTCCTTCAATGAAAGAGTTAAATTATTTTTGCCAAATTGTGATGCTAATGGTGATGAAATTGTTGAAAGAAATATGACTCAGTACTTGTTTTAAGGTTGCTTAAAACAATTTTGAATTAGTATTCAAGAAATAATTTGAGGACCAACCCAAGGGTTCAGTGAAGAATCTTGGAGAGGTGAGGTAGTTAGAAAAAATATATATATATAAACTAATAATATACAAAATATGTAAAATGTATGGATATCATATGCAAATATGTATAAAACAGATGTTATATATATACTTAGAAAAAATTCTTAAAGTTCTAATGCTTGTATTAATAATATTAAAAGTAGATATAAGATTTCTGTGTTTATTAAAAGGATATGGATTTTAAAAGCTTGAGCAATATTGATGTACATTTTAGTGCCAGAATAAGTTCTGAGCTGCCTCTATAAAAATCACTGGAAATTGTTCAAAATATAGATTCAAGGACACTGCCCATAGAGGTTCTGGTTCAGTAAAGCTGGGATGGGACTTTGAAATCTGTATTTTGAAAAAAGGTTCTTTAAGTAATTCTGCTTCTTAACCAAATTTGGAACCAAAAGATCCATAGAATGCAAAGCAGAGTAAATTTAGAAAGGAAGATCTTTGTGGATAATACAGAATTTCAGCTCAAGGAAGAACAGGATTCCCAAAGGGCAACTCTTGTGCACAGTGGTAAAATTTTAATGAAACCATAGACAGTTGCCAGACCCCAAATTTATAATTCAAACTTTATCCCCAGTGTTTGAGGTGAATAGTGGTGTTCCAGTTTTTTTTGTTTGTTTGTTTCATTTAAACATAATATTTTTATTACAACAAATTTTAATTATATACAGAAGTAGAATAGTATAATGAATCATTATTTATCCATCACTCAGCTTCAGCAATGATCAATTCATGGCCAATTTTATTTCACCTATGCCTTTACTCACTACCACCCTACCTCTAGATTATTTCAAAGAAAATCTAAGAAATGATATCATGTCTTCCAAAAACATTTTCATCTGTAAAAATGAGGACTCTTTGAAAAACGTAATCTCTCTACAATCATCGTACTACAATAATTTCTTAATTTTTTCAAATATCTGCTTGTGTCAAAATTTCCTCAGTTCCTATAGAAATACTTTTTCACAATTGATTTGACTTAGGATCCAAATAAGATCCATATTTTTTAATCGATTGATAGATCTTTTAAGTCTCCTTTGATCCATTGGTTTCCTCTCTTTATTACTACCCTTGTGATTCATTTGTTGAACAATCTAGTCATTTTTTCAGTGGAGCTTCCCACAGTTTGAATTTTGCTAATTTGATTTCTGTGGTGTCATTAACAGCATTTTTCTGTCTTCTCTAAAAATTGATAACCAAATTTAAAGTCTTACTCCGATTAAGGTTTGATTTTGTTTCAACATTATTCTGTAGATGGGGATGTTTATTTTCATTAGGAGGGTCATGAGGTCTCGTTCCTCTTTTTGTAATAGTCCTAGCCACTGATAATTATTACACAGAGACATTATTTGTTAGGGATGGTGCAAATGGTGATACTCTCTCATTTTATCATTCCTTCTTAATTTACTATTTAGAGCACTTACAAAATAAATTGGTTACTCAGGAAAAGCAGGTTAAATCCTTGATTGATTCCTTTATTTATTTGTTTGAAATAATGACTCGATTCCTTGGCATTCTCTAGAAATGACCAATGTGTTGCTTTGTTGTTTTGTTTCTTTCATGCCATTATCAACCCATGTATTTAATAGATTTGTTGTGTTTCAGTCCACTGCAGTTAGTTTTAGTCCTCATTCATCTTAACGGTTGTGTAGTTCTTCATTGTGTGGATGTACCATGTTGATTCATAGTCAAGGATTCAGCAAACCTTTTCTGTAAAGGAGCAGATAACAACATATTTGTCACTTTTTAAAATGTAAAACCACTCTTAACTTGCTGGCTGTATAAAAGCAGGCCTGCAGATTTGCCCATAGGCTGTGGTTTGCCTACCCCAGAGCCACTTCCCTATTGATAGTTATTTGGTTTGTTTGCAGACTTTTACTGCAATAAGTTGTGTTGCATGCAACAAATAGT
Organism: Galeopterus variegatus; assembly: GCF_000696425.1. Classification (NCBI taxonomy): domain Eukaryota; kingdom Metazoa; phylum Chordata; class Mammalia; order Dermoptera; family Cynocephalidae; genus Galeopterus; species Galeopterus variegatus. Next base: position 404 of record NW_007769981.1, on the reverse strand, counting down.
CTTCTGCACACATCTTTTGCTATTTTTGCCATTAGGATGGAGTCCTAGAAGTGGGATTACTCAGTCAAAGGATAAATACATATTTGGCAAGATACTGTCAATTTCTTTTCCATTGGTGTTTTCCATTTTGAACCAGCTTATTCCCTTCCACCTTGCCAAGATAGTAGATTATTGAACTTTTTGATTTTTGTCACCTCGAACGAGTAATACTGTTTAGCCTTAATTTGCCTTTCTTTTATTATGAGCAAGATTGAACTTCTTTTCATATGAGCCAAGAGCCATTTATATTACTTTTTGTTGATATGTCTGTTCATATCTCTTGCCCATTTTTCTACTTCTTTATTTTTAGAATATTAACGCATTCTTCCTGCAAAAAGTGGCAAATATTTTTCTCTGGGTTGTCA
>NW_007769980.1:4437-6027 GCF_000696425.1 Galeopterus variegatus | reverse complement strand
GCCTTCCATTGCACTCTTCACACCCTGTCTGGTCCTCTGGCTAACCTCAGGGCCATATTCCTCACTGTCCCCACTCTGGGCCTGGAGTGCAGGGTTGGGGAAGCCCTGAGCACCGCTGGATAATCTCTGAGCTTCTCCTCTGGGTCCCTGGAGGTTCCTCCAGCCTTGGTGCCAGGCTGCCTTGTTCCACGAAGACACACAAGCCAGCTGAGCCTGGCACATGACACTGTTATAGGGGGCACTTAGTGCTCACCAACCATGGGACGTCAGCGGGGCCCAGAACATCAGGCCAGCACCGTTCCTCTGCGGCCAGGCATACCCACCTTCTCTCCGGTCATGGCAAAGGGTGCATTGAACCACTGCTCGAAGGTGCTGCAGCTTTTGAAGATGGTGGGCAGCAGGAAGTTGAGCAGCGCCCAGAGCTCAGGCAGCTTGTTCTGCAGTGGCGTGCCTGTTAGCAGCAGGCGGCGCGGGGCAACGTAGTGTGTGTTGAGGACCTGTGTCAGCTTGCAGTGGTGGTTCTTCATGCGGTGGCCTTCATCCACGATCATGTACTTCCAGCGGATCTGTGGAGCCCAGATCAGGAGGTCAGGGGAGGCACGGCAGGGGTGGCCCTGGCTCTGGGGAAATCTCAGACTCAGGACAGAGGCATAAAATATAACCCCTGTTAGCCAGGAAGGCTCCAGAAGTGCAGGTTGAGGTGGAGAACGTCTCCCAACTCACAGAGTTAGAGCCACACACACAGCCTCTATCAAGCACAGGGTAAAGAGGGACATGCACATAGGAGACAGGCCCGAGCAATACTGTCAGGTGAACACAGCAAGCTGCACAAAAGTGCTTAGGTTTCCCCCAAAATAACATACGCTAATATACAACACAGAAAAAATGCCCAACACATCTTGGCCTAACACACATCTCACTGATGGGAGGGCTTCCCTGGGGTGGGGGTCTCAAGGGGACTGGGGTGGTGACAGGCACGTCTCCAATGGGCAGGATGTCTCTAAAAACAGACGAGCACACAGGTTGGCTCAGAGGGTGAGTACTATTGAGCGGGCTCCCCGTTGACCCCCAGCCACTCTCCAGAGTCCATTGGTGGCTATGTCAGAAGGACACAGGCCAGACAGAATGTGTCCACTGGCAGAAGCCCCAGGTTTAAATTTCAGTTTAAGTCTCTGGTTCTGCCTCTCTAGGGTGGGCACTACACAGGTCTTCTGAGAACACTGTGAGGCCTGAAAGGGGCCCCACACAGCCAGTGCCTGGCACGTAAAGCACAGCACTGGTCAGGGGAGGGCACGGGAGCTGCCCCCACAAGGAACGCTTCAGCACTCTCAAGCCACTGCCAGCTCAGCATGGGACTTTCACAGCCTCCCCGTCGGGCTTGGGACAGGCCTGTATCAGATCAGAAGGGGTGAGCTGCAGAAAGGACAGCAGCAGTACAGGCCCAAGGGTAAGAGCCAGCACACTGGATGGGCCTCAGTTTCCTCAACTGTAGGTTTGGGGAAGCACAGAAAGCTCCAACATCATCATTAGGACACATGCTGAGAGGCGTGGTAACCTGTAAACACCTCCCCAGCCCTGGGTCAGATGTGC
>NW_007769980.1:2581-3478 GCF_000696425.1 Galeopterus variegatus | reverse complement strand
CCTCCCTGCCCACCCCCACCACCACACCAGGAACCCGGGTATTCTGTGGACAAGGGGCCTTGGCTGATTTAGATCTGGGTCATGGTATGTTCTCAGTAACCACTGATGGCCACCCTTCACAGTTATGTCACTGAAGAGGCTCACAGGACCACCCATTGGCCCGAGGCCGAAAGGCCACATGCCCAGCCCTCCAGCATTCCAAACGCAGAATCCTGTCCCATGGTCCATAGCAGGGGAGGTGCAGCCACTAGTGATAGGAGAGAAAAGGCTGGCCTCGCCATGGCCCTACAGGCAGGCAAGTCGGGAGACACTTTGGGTGGTGAGGCTCTTTTGGACAGAAGGCCAGAGATGAGCTGGTCCGCGCACTGCACAGATAGCCCAGCCACCGGACCTGACCCAGGGCCAGCCTGGAGACAGTCGGAAAGGCAAACTCGAGCCACCCCGCCTGGGGCCTCCCCGCCAACGGAGCAGTGTCTTTCTACCCACGTACTAGAGAATCACTGAGGACTTAGTGATGTGCTGCCTAACGACAGGGACATGTTCTGGAAAATGGGTAATTAGGTGATTTCACTGTTGTGTGAACATCAGAGTGCACTTACACAAACTTCGATGGCACAGCCAACCACACACCTAGGTATGTGATGTAGCCTAGGGCTAACAGGCTACAAACCTGCATGGCATGTTACTGTACTGAATGCTGTAGGGAACTGTAACACGTGGTAAGTATTTGTGTATCTAAACGTAGAGAAGGTGCAGTAACAGCATGGTATAAAGGACAGAGCAGAATGCCTGCACAAGGTACTAACCACGTGTGGTGCCTGCAGGACAGGAAGCTGCACTGAGTGAGTCAATGAGTGAGTGCTGAGTGAACGTGAAGACCTGGGACGCTACTGTCCA
>NW_007769980.1:0-1517 GCF_000696425.1 Galeopterus variegatus | reverse complement strand
GAGAAGATAGGCAGCATGACACACACATGACAATCAGGCAGCAACAGCTCCTGACAGCTCGCGATGCCCGTGGCCTGGTGTGTTTTGCGTGGAACACACTACCTTGGCAAGGATGTGCTTGTCTTTAATGATGTACTCGTAGGTGGTTAGCAGAACGTTGAACTTCCCACTGCGAAGCTGGGGCACGAAAGCCCGTCTCGCTGCTGGAGAGCCCTGCGAGGGAAACAGGACACACAAGCCTCAGCCATCAGGGTCAGGACCACTCCCTCACTCCCCCCACCCCAAGTGCCAGCCACCGAGATCCCTCCAGGCTCCTTCCCAGTTTGCCAATCTGCCCAGTCCCTCCCTAGGTCTCAATGCCTGATCTACATGACCAGGACCCCAGGACTTGGCACTGGCACTTTCTCCTAGGCTTACGTTCCAGACAGACCGAGTTTCACGGGGCTCGTGAGCTCTCACCAGCAGACACACTTACGGCCCCTCAGCCCCACCACGTTTTCCCTCTAGTGTAGGCCCCTCCCCATACTGTCCCCTCTGCCTGGGCCCCTTGTCCCTGACACAGGGCTAAGAGCCTCATGGTGCAGGCTGAAGAGCCTAGACCCAGGAGTCTGACGGCCAGGGACCCAACCAGGATCTGTCACTCACTGGCTACCTGGAATTCTCTCTACCTCAGTTTCCTCACCAGGAAACAGGACCAATGATAGGCCACACTTCACAGGGGGGTGGTTTTGAGGAGACCACGCACAGATCTCCATGTAGCACCCAGAGCAGGCCCGCCTCAGGGCCCACGACCCGTGTCCCTGCCTCACAGTGGCCCACAGCATACAATTATTAAATCCTCATCCATAAGTGGGTTTTTAACCAAAGCTTGGGTGAGAGTAACAAAATATTCCAGTAAATGCATTAATGCCACCATATACTACAAATTGAGTCCATAACTTAATTTTAAAAATAAATATTTGCTCACAAAATAGATGGCCCCAAACCTGCATCAGTACCATGGTCCTGTGTGCATAAAATGAGACCTCACACGGAAAGGCACCGGTGCCAGCTGCCCTCCCTTCACTCACCCGTACCTCCTCATCCAACCCTGCCCTGCCTATGTCCCCTCAGAGTCGAGGTGACCTCTGCAGGCCGTGACATACCTTGTAGGACACCTTCACCACGGAGGGGGCCCACTTGTCAAATTCATACGCCCAGTTTGACAGCGTTCTGGTAGGATAAGAAAGGAACAGTCAGATTCCCGTTCACTCATGACAGCTCACAGTTGAGACCAATGGCCACCAGTTATCAGGGAAGTGAGGCGGACGTGGCCATGGCCCTCAGATCTGGCAGAGGAAGTGGCTGGGCCCAATGGCAGTGGAGCGAGGGAAGGAGGGCCAGTGAGGACTGGGAGAGCGCCCTCAGAGGGTCTGACGGAGGTGGCTGGGCAGATGGAGGGAAACGCATTGCAGGTGGACACACAAAGGCAGCGGTGGGTACAGGGACAGCTGCTGCTGGGGCAGAGGAGCCTGGAT
>NW_007769979.1:4643-6027 GCF_000696425.1 Galeopterus variegatus | reverse complement strand
TAGGATCATGGGAACCTAGGCCACTCACTCATGCAACTACCAAGTGCTTTCCAGACTCGCTCCAGCCTGGTCTTGTATACACCACTTCCATGTGATGATTGAGGGCTGCTGTGCATGCCCAATTTATTGCTAGTTTATGATGACATAACACAGTGGACAATGATCAAGCATTCAGTCTTTCCTAATGTTTGCAGGTGTTTCTCAAGAAGAGAACAGTTATCTGTAGAGAATAACATATTTTGTCCAAAATCCTACAGGTCTGTTCTGTGATTCACTTTTAGAAGCATGCAAAGGCTTATATAGCATTCTTACCTGCCACAGACATTTCAAGCACCATTGCATTTTACTGAGACACATGTCCCAAGTGGCAGATAAGCTGGCACAGAAGCCTGGATCTGTTGCAGAGTCTTCACTTATTCTGGACACCACTCAAAACTGCCAGTTTTTCAGTTACTTTGTAAGAGTCAGAGTAGCTCACTGAAATGAGCTATATGTCACCTACATAACCCAGATGCCCATTAGGTATTGTGTCTCTTTGTTAGCAGCAGGATGGACAAGATGTAGCAACTTTTCTTCCCTTTATAAAGGATATGTCAACATATCCCAAATTATTGGACCTTTAGAAATTCTATGGAGGTGACAGGTCTCTGAAATTTTGTTGTACTTATTCTATTCTTGGACATGCATGTGTTTTATCAAAGTACCTAGAGTGGTTGACACTTCCTGATCACCAGGTCCAATCTGCATGACATCAGTGTAATAGACACTGTGGTTTCCAGTGAAAAGGAGAAGCAATCAAATTCACTGCAGACTACATTTTGACATAGGGCTGGAGAGTTGATCTAGCCCTGAGGTAGGTAAGACATTGTAGTGTCAGTTCTACCAGCTAAAAGCAAACAGCTTCTGATAGTCTTTACAAACAATAATGAGAAGCATTTGACAAATATCAAATTTGCATATCAAGTACCAGGGGATATGTTGATTTGCTGTACAAAAAAATAAACAAAACCGAAAACATCTGGATGAGCAATTACAATTGGAGTCATTACCTTACTTAGTTTATGATAATCCACCGTTCATAAGCACCATCTAACTTCTACCCAGGCCACATAGGCAAGTTGAGTGAGCAGTGGTAGAAATAATCAGCTCTACATTTTTCAAGTCCTATATGATGGCACGAATTTCTGAAATACTTCCAGGAATGTGGTACTGCTTTCATTTTACAATTTTGGAAGGTAGAGGTAATGTATTAGTCAGCGTTCTCCAGAGAAACAGAAACAGAGAAATAGAGAAACAGGGTATGTGTGTCTTTGTGTCGCTATCAGAGAGAGGGGAGAGAGAGAGAGAGAGAGAGAGAGAGAGAGAGAGAGAGAGAGAGAGAGAA
>NW_007769979.1:0-295 GCF_000696425.1 Galeopterus variegatus | reverse complement strand
AACCATATAATTAACTTGATTTGTGTAAATTCAGGGCAGATTCACATCTCTAGCTATTTCTCCCTCCAGTCAGAATAAACCACCTGGTGAAATTGTCAAAGTTGTGCCCACAGATAGATTTTCCTACACCACCGTCCTTCGGGATGACCTCAGAAAAGGATTGTAGTGCTGCAGCTGAACCACCTGTTAACCAGGCCCAGAGATCGAGTGGTAGGAGACAGTGTAGCCAAGCTATAGGATCATGGGAACCTAGGCCACTCACTCATGCAACTACCAAGTGCTTTCCAGACTCGCT
>NW_007769978.1:5607-6027 GCF_000696425.1 Galeopterus variegatus | reverse complement strand
AAAAAAATCAAAAGAGCTGTCAACAGTGATCCTGTCTTTCCTCAGGGCAGCGCTCAGCTAGAACTGAGTAACAACATCCTCCTTTAAAAACCATTACACTAAATAAAGCCAAATCATATCAAACAAAAACAAAAACAAAACAGAGAGTAGCATACCCTCTCCTTTTTACCTCCATCCCCATCCACCTGTTTCACTGCTTACTTACCTCTCTGGCCTCTGTGGAGTTTGCAACTGAGGACCTAGACCCTGGAAGGAGATCATGGCAACTGCCTTGTAGGCAAAACTGTCATGACAGAGTATCTGTGAGCAGAAAATCAAGTTCAAGAGAAAATTAGAGATTAGAATAAAAATGCACCATATGGGGCAAGGAAAATGCCGGAGGAGAGTCATAAACAGTTATGTAATAAATACCCTCTCCCA
>NW_007769978.1:0-537 GCF_000696425.1 Galeopterus variegatus | reverse complement strand
AAGAATGCACAGAATATAAAGATTCCAAATTCCCTGGAAGAAAATTATATTATTCATCTTGCTGGTAGCCAGCACTCCACAGTGAAAAGTGTGAGCATGTTTGTTTATAATCTGCTGTACATGAGATAGTATAACATTTTAAATTATTAACTAATTTCATTCTCCCATTATTTACGCTTTCCTTTTCTCTAACTCTCTCCCTCACTCCCACTTCAAAATGAGAATCTATTATGGAATTATTTTTCAGTGGAAGGATTTGACGAGACAATAAAACTGAAATTGCCTGCCAGACACTTGCACTTCAGTTTCCAAAAGCCTAAACGGAGTTTGAAAGGAGGCAGTCTTCAGGCCGTTTATAGCCCACAGCCATGTTTTGTGGGCTTGCACAACAGCATAGTAACAATTCCTGAATTATTTATCAACATTCAAAAATCAAGAGTTCACATGAACTTCCATATTTCCAGCTTCCCTTTTTAAAAAAAATCAAAAGAGCTGTCAACAGTGATCCTGTCTTTCCTCAGGGCAGCGCTCAGCTAG
>NW_007769977.1:5804-6028 GCF_000696425.1 Galeopterus variegatus | reverse complement strand
GGCTGTTATTACTAAATACAAGATACTGTTTACTTACCTGTAACTCCTAACTTAAAGGCACAAGTGGTGCTGCCTGTAGTGGTTACGGGATTTTGTGGATAGATAAGTGTGCAGTAGGCTAAGAAATTCTCACTCTGTGATCTACTAATTGTGTAATTACCTATAAACTTTGAGGTACCAGTATTAGAGGACTTCTGATCTTTTCTTTGGAAAGAAATAGTTGT
>NW_007769977.1:0-285 GCF_000696425.1 Galeopterus variegatus | reverse complement strand
TGGAGACTCCAGATACAAGTAACTTGCCAGATATTGTCTTAGAAATGCACGGGACCTCCAGCTTCCCTATAGTTTGTGCACGAATCTTTCACACACACCACAGTCCTTTCCTGGTGGTGAAAAGTGTTGGACTTTCACAAAACACAATTCTGTTCAGGCATCCATGGTGTTGCTTAATCTTTTAAACACACCTTCATTGCTGTTTATGATGGTTTATATCATAATGATGGCTGTTATTACTAAATACAAGATACTGTTTACTTACCTGTAACTCCTAACTTAAAG
>NW_007769976.1:5789-6028 GCF_000696425.1 Galeopterus variegatus | reverse complement strand
AAGCTGCCCCACCAGACACTCCCTAACATGTACAAATGCTAATGGTAGGACATAACACAAAATCAAGATGAAGATCCCATTCTCCAATAGGAATTCAGAATGTGATAGAATGTTGAGCTGATCCAGCCCTCTAAATATAGTCTGAAAACTGATATTCACTGAGGCAAATTATTTACTCACTGGCTGTGAGGAATTCAGCAAAATTCTCTAATGGACCCAGAAAAAGAGTGTCTATATTA
>NW_007769976.1:0-397 GCF_000696425.1 Galeopterus variegatus | reverse complement strand
ACTCTAATTACAATCCTTTCTCTAAGCATAATCCTAACCCTGAAATTTAATATTTAAAAATATTTACTGAGTGTCTGCTATGGACAAAGTATTATGGTAGACACCAGGGATTTAAGTACAGGTAGTACATATTCTATACTATTAAGCCCTTAAAATCTAGTGAGATAAAAGGAGAAAAAGACTGTCGGGACCCTAATAAGGACATCCTATAAACCATCCATGCAATACTGAGACCGTCTACCCTGATTGTGAAGCTTTATAAGAAAAATCAATCTCTTTGAGGATGGGTTTTTCCCCAGGATGCAACTTGGTTCCATACAGAGATAACTAATTGGCAAGCTGCCCCACCAGACACTCCCTAACATGTACAAATGCTAATGGTAGGACATAACACAAA
>NW_007769975.1:0-6028 GCF_000696425.1 Galeopterus variegatus | reverse complement strand
GCCCACTATGTGGGCCCACCATGTGTACCTGGGACTGTGTCTAAGAGGTGGTCACTGCTGGCCACAAGCTCCCAGGCCAGTGGGCTGGCAACAGGCCTGACAAGCAGGGTGCTGAGTGACAAGAGGAAGGAAGACCCGCTCAGCCCTGGCCTCAGTTTCTCTCTGTGACTTTCATGCCAAATGCAGGTGTGCGCACCCTGCCCTTGGGTGAGGGCTGAAAGCAGAGGCCAGCAGTGCTAAAGGAGGCCACGAGCCCAGCCCGTGGATGCACATTGCACCAGGGCATGGAGGAAGGTGTGGGGTCAGGGGAAGAGATGACGCAGACCCTCTCACGGCTGCGCCCTCCCACCCAGAGTCGTGTGATAATGATGCCAACGCTGAGCCTTGGGGAGTGCTGTGTGCCATTTTGTCTGGCACTTTCTATGTGCTCGGCTGTCATCTCATAACTATACAACCACCATGAGAGTTAGGTACTATTATTATTCCCATTCTACAGATCAGGAAACTGAGGCACAGACAGCCTGAGGCAAGCTGCAGAGCTGGCCTCTGAACCCAGCCTCCTAGTGCCAGAGGGGTTGAGAGTACTCCTGGCTCTGATCCCAAGGTGGGTTGTCCAGTGTATAAACCTGCTAAATGCCCAGCCTTGCTTTGGCACCATTGAGCAATAAACCAACACTTACTAGGTGCCCGATCCTCCAGAGGTGTGGGCCCTGTGGTGGGGGGCAGGAGTGGCCCTAGGGACAGCGATGGCGGGCAGGCCATGCTCACAGCAGGGGCACCTTGGAGCCATGCAGAGGAGGCCTGGTGTGGTTTCCAGGTTCATCCTGGTTGTCAGAGTTAATGCTCTGGGCCACTCAGGGTTTGTCGCACAGGGAATTCCCATGAGTGTCAAGGACGTCTTTATCTGCCTCGTTTGGGGTTTGATGACCACAGCTCTCCCCACCCTAAGCTGTCACACGGCTCTGCCACAATCCACAGAGGAAAGACTAAGAAGATCCCTCTCTAGCTTCTCTTGCCCACCCCCTGACCACTGACCCCTCATTACTTTGCGGCAAAGGGCTGGGGGCTAGGTGGAGAGTGAGGGTCCTGACAGAACACTGAACCCAGAGTTCCGAGGCTGGCAAACGTGGGTTCAAGGCTTACCTCCCCCATTTCTCGGCTGTGTGGCCTGGGGCAAGCCATGTAACTGCCAAGGCCTTTGTTTCCCCATCTGCTAAATGGGGATAATAATACCACCTTCATGGGGTGGCCTGAGATTCAAATGAGATCCTATTAGGTAGGGTACAGACGAGGAGACCAGTAAGGCAGACACCCTCCCTTTCCCTTTCTGCTCCCCTCCATCCCCAGCAGGCACTCACACACGTGCACACGTACTTACGCATGTGCAAGCACACACACACACGCTCCTATTCAACTGCTCGCTTTCCAAGAACACACCACTATAAACCAAATGTATGTGTCCTCCCCACATCCTAAGTTCAATCATAGCACCCTGCCCTTGGGTGAGGGCTGAAAGCAGAGGCCAGCAGTGCTAAAGGAGGCCACGAGCCCAGCCCGTGGATGCACATTGCACCAGGGCATGGAGGAAGGTGTGGGGTCAGGGGAAGAGATGACGCAGACCCTCTCACGGCTGCGCCCTCCCACCCAGAGTCGTGTGATAATGATGCCAACGCTGAGCCTTGGGGAGTGCTGTGTGCCATTTTGTCTGGCACTTTCTATGTGCTCGGCTGTCATCTCATAACTATACAACCACTGTGAGAGTTAGGTACTATTATTATTCCCATTCTACAGATCAGGAAACTGAGGCACAGACAGCCTGAGGCAAGCTGCAGAGCTGGCCTCTGAACCCAGCCTCCTAGTGCCAGAGGGGTTGAGAGTACTCCTGGCTCTGATCCCAAGGTGGGTTGTCCAGTGTATAAACCTGCTAAATGCCCAGCCTTGCTTTGGCACCATTGAGCAATAAACCAACACTTACTAGGTGCCCGATCCTCCAGAGGTGTGGGCCCTGTGGTGGGGAGAGACCCATCAGCAGGCCCAAGTGGTGGTCTAGTGCCACTCTGGAGGCTGCCAGGCCACTGTCTTTAGGGAGTCCTTTCTGGGAGCAGGGCTCGAGCTGGGTTCTGGGTCAGCGGAAGGAAGGAGGGTGCTCCCGGTGGAGGAGACAGCAGCAGGCTAGGAACGAGGGGGTGGTCAGCAGGCCAGAAGGCTGCAGAGACACCAAGGCAGCCTGCTGACGTCCAGATCCTTCTCCAAAAGGCAAGTGCATCGTCCTAGGGGTCTGCAGAAGGGCCCCTAAGCTCCCTTTGAGAACCTTTACCTTCACGGTTTCCACTGGGTGAGAACTTAAAATGGGATACAAGGAAGCATTTTCTGGGCCACTCCTGCCAGGCCAGCATGGCCTGCCATTAGCTCCTTCTTGCCATCACTGATACCGCATGGTATGGCTGCCCCTGGGGGAATCAAAACAGAGGGTGCCTGCTGCTGTAGGAGCAAGGCCGGGTGACACCAGCTCCCTGGCCCAGCAGCCAGGCAGGGAATTCTCAGGAGCTCACACAGAGCAAAGCGAGGGAGAGATGAAGCAGTCCTTTCTGGGAGCAGGGCTCGAGCTGGGTTCTGGGTCAGCGGAAGGAAGGAGGGTGCTCCTGGTGGAGGAGACAGCAGCAGGCTAGGAACGAGGGGGTGGTCAGCAGGCCAGAAGGCTGCAGAGACACCAAGGCAGCCTGCTGAGGTCCAGATCCTTCTCCAAAAGGCAAGTGCATCCTCCTAGGGGTCTGCAGAAGGGCCCCTAAGCTCCCTTTGAGAACCTTTACCTTCACGGTTTCCACTGGGTGAGAATTTAAAATGGGATACAAGGAGGCATTTTCTGGGCCACTCCTGCCAGGCCAGCATGGCCTGCCATTAGCTCCTTCTTGCCATCACTGATACCGCATGGAATGGCTGCCCCTGGGGGAATCAAAACACAGGGTGCCTGCTGCTGTAGGAGCAAGGCCGGGTGACACCAGCTCCCTGGCCCAACAGCCAGGCAGGGAATTCTCAGGAGCTCACACAGAGCAAAGCGAGGGAGAGATGAAGCGGCAGGAGTGGCCCTAGGGACAGCGATGGCGGGCAGGCCATGCTCACAGCAGGGGCACCTTGGAGCCATGCAGAGGAGGCCTGGTGTGGTTTCCAGGTTCATCCTGGTTGTCAGAGTTAATGCTCTGGGCCACTCAGGGTTTGTCGCACAGGGAATTCCCATGAGTGTCAAGGACGTCTTTATCTGCCTCGTTTGGGGTTTGATGACCACAGCTCTCCCCACCCTAAGCTGTCACACGGCTCTGCCACAATCCACAGAGGAAAGACTAAGAAGATCCCTCTCTAGCTTCTCTTGCCCACCCCCTGACCACTGACCCCTCATTACTTTGCGGCAAAGGGCTGGGGGCTAGGTGGAGAGTGAGGGTCCTGACAGAACACTGAACCCAGAGTTCCGAGGCTGGCAAACGTGGGTTCAAGGCTTACCTCCCCCATTTCTCGGCTGAGTAGCCTGGGGCAAGCCATGTAACTGCCAAGGCCTTTGTTTCCCCATCTGCTAAATGGGATAATAATACCACCTTCATGGGGTGGCCTGAGATTCAAATGAGATCCTATTAGGTAGGGTACAGACGAGGAGACCAGTAAGGCAGACACCCTCCCTTTCCCTTTCTGCTCCCCTCCATCCCCAGCAGGCACTCACACACGTGCACACGTACTTACGCATGTGCAAGCACACACACACACGCTCCTATTCAACTGCTCGCTTTCCAAGAACACACCACTATAAACCAAATGTATGTGTCCTCCCCACATCCTAAGTTCAATCATAATGGCCAGTGTGATAGTGTTAGAAGGTGGGAACTTTGGGAGGAGATGAGGTCATGAGGGTAGAGCCCTCATGAATGGGATTAGTGCCCTTATAAAAAGGGCCTCTTAGGGCTTGTTTCCACTTCTATATGTGAGAACACAGTGTAAAGATGACTGTCTATGAACCAGGAAGCAGCCCCTCACCAGACACCAAATCTGCCAGCACCCTGATTTAGGACTTCTCAACCTCCAGAACTGTGAGGAATAAATTTCTGTTGTTTATATGCCACCGAGTCTCTGGCATTCTGTCACAGCAGCCTGAGTGACTGACACACACCTCCCTCAAAAAGAAAACCAGTGCCAAGGGAGCAGGGGCTGGTCTCCACCTGCTTGGAGGGAGAGGGCACCGCTGAGGAGGCTGCAGAGCCTTAGAAGCATGAACTGAGTGACAGGTCAGGGCTGTGGCTAAAAGCATAAATCAGGGCCGGCCTGCTCAGGTGTGGTTCTTGGACCTGCCACTTGCTAGCTGGGTGACCTTAGATAAGCTACTTCATCTCTTTGAGCCTTAACCTCCTTGGTAAAATCATGTCATAGCTGCCATGGAAAACTGTGATGCAGACTGAATGACATCAGTCATTCACTCAGCAGATACTCCCTGAGTACCTGCTCTGGGCCAGGCACCTCTCTGGGCGCTGGGGATACAGCCCTGATCAGAATAGATATAAGTTCCTACTCTCTTGGAGCCTACGTTCTAGTGAGAAGGATGAACACAGCATGTGTCTTAGTCTGCTCAGGCTGCTGTAGCAAAATATCTTATGCTAGGTAAGTTATTAACAACAGAAATTCATTGCTCACAGTTCTGAAGGCTGAGAAGTCCAAGATCAAGGCACAAGCAGATCTGGTGTCTGGTGAGGGCCCACTCCTCACAGATGACATATTCTAGCTGTGTCCCCACATGCTGGAAGGTGTAAGGGGGCTCACTTCAGCCTCTTTTATCAGGGCACTAACCCCATTCGTGAGGGTAGAGCCCTCATGACTTAATCATTTCCCAAAGGCACCACCTCTTCTACTGTTACACTGGGTATTAGATTCCAACCTATGGATTTTGTGGGGGACACCAACATTCAGACCACAGCAGTCAGTCAATAGGTCACAAGAGAGGTGGTGATAAGTTCCATGAAGAAAGAGGAAGCCAGGAAGGGGTGAGCAAGTGTGGGGGAGCGTGGCAGGGGGTTAATCAGGCAGGCCAGGGCCAGCCTCTCTGAGAAGCTATTTCTGGGAAGAGGCCAAGGGGCTCTCCTGGGGAGGGGCTAAGTGTTCCAGGCCAAGGCAAAGGCCCCAGATTGGGACCATGGCTGGCAGGGTGGAGAATTAGCAAGCAGGTCGGCATGGCTGGAGCAGAGCGAGGGGCAGAACACAGGTGTGATCTGAGGGGAGGGGAGGCCGGGGAGGCCCTGGTCACTGAGTGACATGGGGCCGCTGGAGGATCTGGAGCAGGGGGCTGACATGACCTGACGTGTATTTCAAATGCTCGATGCTGCTGCTGTGTTAAAAACAGAGCACAGGGAACAAGAGCAGAGCGGGAGAGTGGGCAGGCGGCCCCGGGGCAGAGATGCGGGAGGCTCGGCTCAGCAGGGAGAGGAAAGCCCTGGTTGGAGTCTGGCTGTGTTTTGAAGGCAGCATCCATAGGGTTTCCTGATGAGTTGGATGGAGGTGTGAAGCAGAGAAACAAATCTAGAATAGGCCAGGGTTTGGGGCCTGAACCGGGGCCGTGAGAAGATGCAGCACTGCTCTGCACATGGCAGCGATACCTGCGGCCAGCGTTGGTGGTTACGGCAGGGAGGACAGGCCCTAGAGAGACCTGCCTGGGGCAGCTGCAGAGGAGGTGAAACCTATGGAGAACACCCTTTCTGAGCCGGGCCAGTGGTCTTGAAGAGCAGCTGCTAGTAGTCAGGAGATGGGCCCAGGTCTCCCCTTGCAGAAGCCAGCAAGCAGCCAGGGATCAACGCTCAGGGGCTTGGGCCTGCTGCCCACCCAAGTCTGGGCTGTGGCAGACCTTTTCTTCCTTGTAAGATGAAAAAGGAAGGCCCTCCCCCGCCCAGCCCCCATGAATTCTCAACGGCTCCTGCAGCAGCACACTTGAAAGAGGCTGGAGTTATCTGCAAAATTCCGATTAAATCCACAGCCTTTGATAATTTGATAAGCCACTCCA
>NW_007769974.1:5824-6028 GCF_000696425.1 Galeopterus variegatus | reverse complement strand
ATCAAAAGTATCAATTTGTTAAATATGAAAACTCTAGAAATTTTCTTTTTTTGACAATGTGGTTTTTTTATCTTTGGACCTTGATTGTTCTTTCTCTTGAATTGGGTAAAATGAATAACTTGTTCATTTGGCTTTGCTCTTGTTGCTCCCTTCACCTAGAATGTCCTCTGCCTTACCCTGGTACCTTTCAAGAGCTGGTTCAAG
>NW_007769974.1:0-467 GCF_000696425.1 Galeopterus variegatus | reverse complement strand
TATGTTCATTGTGATCCACAAGATAAACAATAAAAATATGCTGTTAATTATTACAACTACAATCATGATGTAAATATTCATAATGTAATTAGTGCTAAAAACATCTATGCTAATATTTGTGTCAGAGATTTACAGGAATAACCTCTGAGTATAGGAAGTAGCATAATAACTGTCAAAAACAGTTATCTAAAGTATTGTTATTGGAATAAAAATGTTTTCTCACCAACTATTTCACAAGCAATTTAATCAAATGTTTTTAATAATCTCATCAACTAAGAATCCTGTGGAAGTTACTCAGTTTTAGTCTACATGTCTTTTATCTCTACACATGTATCAGATATCATTGAAATATATGAAATTTAAAAAAGATAAGCCCAGTCAAAAGTTACCTTAATTGCTATTTTTTACAAGGTGACAAACTAAATGATTATCAGCCACAAGGGACCAAGGTATCTTAGAACATGCTT
>NW_007769973.1:5821-6028 GCF_000696425.1 Galeopterus variegatus | reverse complement strand
CTTGCCTGCTTGTAGTAACTCTCAACTGTCTTCAAAGGCTGTTTTTTTATATTCTTCCCCCATATTTATAATTGTCTCTGAAACGAGGCCCTTTGTCATTAAAGAAAGTGGAATTCTTTTTGTCTAAAGCTATGCTTCTCTTTCTATAATACTGTAAGTAAATAAATTGCTTTTTTAAAAAATGCAATTTAATGACAGACACAATTT
>NW_007769973.1:0-317 GCF_000696425.1 Galeopterus variegatus | reverse complement strand
TGACTTGAGTTCTTTGGGATATTGGCTTGCTCATGTGCATTTTGAAGTCACCTAAGATAGTGGCGGAATTTTAAATCTGACTTTGGCTCACCACACAGCAACTTCCTCCTTTCCAGAATTTTCCCTCTTAGCAACCGATCTCTGAGACAGCCCCAAATGCTAAATCCTCAGACAAATAGGATGGCTGATTTTTTTGTGTTGTGATTTTTGTGATTTTTTAGTGATGTCTCTCTATGGATCCAAACTTGGTAATGTCATGATGAAGCCTCCAATTAAACTCAGGTTTTACCTAGCATGTTTTTCTTCTAAGAGTTCAT
>NW_007769972.1:5729-6028 GCF_000696425.1 Galeopterus variegatus | reverse complement strand
GAAACACTCGCCAGAGAAACTGCGCAAGAAGTAAATGGTGCTTGGAGAGAAAGAAGCAAAATTATCCCCATGTGCAGACGGCACGACCCACGAAGTAGAGAACCCCAAGGAATACACATGCAACACACATGCACACGCAACACATGTAACAAACACGCACGCACATACATATGACATACCCAACACACATGCATGCGCACACACAATCTGCACTGATGAACAAGCTCAGAAAAATAGAAGAATACATGCTCCATGCATAAAACTCAACTGTATCTCTATACACCAGTAATGAACAATCC
>NW_007769972.1:0-277 GCF_000696425.1 Galeopterus variegatus | reverse complement strand
AGAAAAATTATTTGACAAAATCCATCACCCTTTAATGATAAAACTACTTAACCTAGCAAGAAAAGGGAGCTCCATAACCTGATAGACGGCATTTACAAAACCCCACAAACCTCATGCTTAAAATGGTGAAACGGTGAGGGGAATACTGAAAGCCCCCCAGGGTCAGGCATGAGACAAGCACATCAGCTCTCACCACTTGCACTCAGCACTGTGCTGGAAACACTCGCCAGAGAAACTGCGCAAGAAGTAAATGGTGCTTGGAGAGAAAGAAGCAAAA
>NW_007769971.1:5657-6028 GCF_000696425.1 Galeopterus variegatus | reverse complement strand
GAACATTCCTTGGGCTACAAAGTGGAGTAGGGGGTAAAGAGGTAGGGACAGGGAGGGTGGGGATAATTGGGTGGAGGACACACGCAATTTGTGATAATGGGTATGCTGCCAGTATGAATCTGGCCCTCACATCATGGCATGAGGGGTGACAATCAGCTTTGTATCTCATGAATACTCAAAACCAAAATTTTTTTTTTTTTAATTTTTAAATGATGACTGTGGATGCCTTGCAGAGAAGTGTTCTGGTTTTTAGTAGGTATGCAAGACATGAAAGTAGAAGGACGGGGAGGAGGCAGTACTCAATGAACAGAGATAGTGATTCAGACTAGGGAGAACCAGTAAGTGAATTCTGCATGTAACTAAAGTTTACT
>NW_007769971.1:2460-3847 GCF_000696425.1 Galeopterus variegatus | reverse complement strand
AATTCAATTTTACAGAACCCTATAAATTGTGTTATTATTGTCATTTCATGTATTTGGGTTCATCCAGCTAATTTTTATTTTTCCTTCAACTGTCAGCTTAAACACCACTCTTCTCAGGAGGACAATCTGATTCTGAAAATAGATTAAGCACCCACTGTTCTTTACTCCTGTACTTCTCTGTACTTCTCTGTTATCAGACTACAAGTATTTGCTTACTGTTTGTATTCACCAAAAAACAGAAAGCTTCATAGGACAGAGACTTTTTCTGCCTTATTTATTTTTGTAACCTCAGCATAGAACTCACTCATAAGTGAGTGTATACAGAAACAGGGAACAGAGCATGGATTTAACCTAAATCTACTTCTAAAACCTTATTTCCAATAACTAGGCTGTTTGATACATAGTGAAATAGAACGTTTCTATTTGTTGAAATTAAATATTTTTTATGAGTTGAAAGTCTGTACATTTTTTACTAGTGTGGTATTATCAATAGCTTGTTAACAACTTAGACAAAATGCTTGTTCAATGTCTCAAATGAATTAGAAGTAGTATTGTCAGGTTTACTTTTTATCATCTTTTCAAATATTAATATGTAACAATATTTTAATTTTATAACTATGATACTAAGTGCTTTAAAAGATCCATAATGACAAGATAAAAATTCAAATTACTAAAGAAGATTGCAGATTTTATATGAAAGGAAAATAGAAATGAGCTCATATCTACATCTACTAGATGTTAATGGTAACATCTTATTAATAGGAACATTAATTCAAACATTAAAAAAGAATAAAATTATGTACAGTCAGCATTCATATAATAAGTGACCATAATATCTTAGCTTGACAGTAGTTTAAAAATAATTTACTGATTGAAATTATAGTCACTCTTCAACCCAAAGTAGCATGTATTACTTCATTTACTCATTTATTCATCATATGTCCTGCATATCTTATTTTAAATAAGCAATAATTATTGCTTACAAGACTCTTTTAACTTGGTACATTTTCCTCACACTAAAACTAGAGAAATCCTAAAGAAATCCACATTTATGAACTCTTTTAGTAAAATACTTACAGTGCATCTATATTATTTTATAATATTAAAACATTATAATTTAAAAGAAAATATTCATATTATGACATTAAAGTAGTTTGATGCAGCTATTTAAGCCATATGTGTGTACCTTTCTTAAGGTTAAACTTTTAAAATTTTTATGAATTTTGTGAACTTGAAAATTTTGCTTTAGATTTGGTCATCCTATTTTTATTGAGACATAACTATGGTGCGTATGTGGTGAGAAGGGGAGAGATTATTGAAAAGAATTAAATCTATTTTGTGTATACAGTTTTCTTTTCATTTTATTAATTTTTAAATTATTATTATT
>NW_007769971.1:0-871 GCF_000696425.1 Galeopterus variegatus | reverse complement strand
ACATATTTGTATTTAGATATTCTTAGTATTTAATAGATTTTAAAATGCTTGAGGAGCCACAAGCAGCACCCACCACCAGGTAGAAGGCAGGAACAAGCCTGGGGTCCCAGGTGGGAGGTTCAGCACCCCCTGCCTGGCAGATGGAAAGAGCACACCCAGGGTACTAGGCAGGAGTCATGGGCAGCACTCCCTTATTCAGAAGCCAGGAGCATGCTGAAAACACCACTTCTTGGTGGGTGGTCCAACACAGCCACTGCCACAGCCACTGCTGCTTCAAGGGTGGCTTGCCATCACAGTAGCAGCCATGGCCACTATGCAGGCAGTCCACCNTGTGAAGGAGAAAATTTACAAGGAGATTAATACTTTAAAAAAGAATGTAGCAGAACTTCTGTAACTGAAGGATTCATTAAATGAAATAAAAAACAAAACTGAGTGTGTAAGCAGCAGGTTAGAGCAAGCAAAAAAAAAAAAAAGAATTTCTGATTTTGAAGATAGCATTTTTGAAATAACCCAGATAAACAAACAAAAAAAAAAAATAGAAAAAAGAATTTTAAAAATCAAGATAATCTAAGACAGTTAGCAGACAGCCTTAAGCACAAAACTTCAAATCATGGCTGTTCCAGAAGGAGAGGAGAAAGGAAAGGCACTGAAAACTTATTAAACAAAATAATAATGGAAAACTTCCCAGGTATATAGAGAGACATGGGCATTCAGATCCAGGAGGCTTGAAGATAACCAAACATATTCAATCCAAAAAGATCCTCTCCCAGACACATTATAGTCAAATTGGAAAAGCTCAAAGACAGAGAGAAAATCCTAAAAGCAGCAAGAGAAAAGCAGCAAGTCACCTATAAGAGAACCCCTATCAGAT
>NW_007769970.1:5505-6028 GCF_000696425.1 Galeopterus variegatus | reverse complement strand
ATAAACAAGTTCCCCATGTGAGGGAACCCATGGCATAGGCCTAAAGCAATTGTATTGTTAAAGCAATAGCTGGTATTGTTTTGTCTTCTATGGCAAGGCAAATGCATTTCCTGTACTTGTACCCAACCCATGGCTGGAGAAGTATTTATTCACATTTTCTGATTTTTAGGATTGTGGGAATTTGTCCCTCATTCCCTGTATTGCTAAGTGACTACTTCAATTGTATGGCTAGGCATTTCATAACTAAAGCCAAAACTGTAGGGAAAGTGAAGGAAAATGGTCAGGGCCCCTCAGATGTTCAGAATCTTTCCAAGCATTTGATGTAAATATGCATGTGCACCCAGGTGTTCCTTGGCTATTGACTAATGTAATTGCACATGTGTGGCCAGGTGTCCTAGGTTATGGACTTAAGCATAAAGGATGAGTGGCTCTGATCCACGGGGTCCCCCACTCCTGGGATGCCCCCCCTGGGGCGGCCCTGGGGAGGCTGCTACTGCTGCTGGAGGCTGTTGCTGCCAGGGCC
>NW_007769970.1:0-320 GCF_000696425.1 Galeopterus variegatus | reverse complement strand
AGCTAAATTGCTGCTTTGCTGCTGATTCCCTGGGGAAGGCTTTCTGTGCAGCTCAGGGTTTAATGGTTGACTTTATAGGTACTTCAGGCTCTCGAGTGATCCGGTGCACCTGGGTTGTGTAGAAACTCTGGTCTGGGCTTGAGACTTTTCATCAAACTGCACCCCATGCAATTCTGTATGGAAGTAAAATCTTTGAACTTGTTTTCTGTCATGGTGGTGTATTGGATTTGTGCCTTCCAGCTAAAGAACCAGGGTTTCTCCAGCCAAGTTTTCCCCAGAACACCAAGGAGAACACAAATTAGGCTCGCAGCATCAGAGCA
>NW_007769969.1:5662-6029 GCF_000696425.1 Galeopterus variegatus | reverse complement strand
TGGATGCAAGTCACTATAAGAAATATAATTTAGAAATATTTTTCTTGGACTGTGCTTCATTTTTTTTTATTATTTTAAGAGTATTTCTCAAAGAGCACACGGTTTCGATTTTGATGAAGTCCGAGTTGTCATTTTGTTCTTTAATGGACTGTGTTTGGTATTAAATCACAGAAAACTTTACCTAATACATGATCACAAGATTTTCTCTGTTTTATTCTAAAACAGTTACATTTCAGGTTTCATGTGAAAATTATGAATTATTCATTTAAAAATTATTAATATTGTTGGGTTTAAATTTATCATTTTGTTAGTTGTTGTCTCATGTATTCTTTTTTCCCCTTTTTATTTTTCTGTATTCTTTTGTACT
>NW_007769969.1:0-308 GCF_000696425.1 Galeopterus variegatus | reverse complement strand
AGGGGAATACCTTGTTGAAATGTAATGAGACATGTGCTTTTTTATTGAAACACAAAAGAAGGAGTTTTAATTCTGCATTGGTAAGTGTGTGAAGTCTAAATAGGGTTCATAATTGAACTTGGTCTTTCAGCACAAAAAAGATTCCCATTCTTTTACCGTTTTTTTGTGAAGTGTAAATCCTGCTTTAAAAAAATTGGTTTGTGTGTTTTCTTATTGGGTTTTGAGAGAGTTTTTAAAAAAGATATTTTGGATGCAAGTCACTATAAGAAATATAATTTAGAAATATTTTTCTTGGACTGTGCTTCATT
>NW_007769968.1:5821-6029 GCF_000696425.1 Galeopterus variegatus | reverse complement strand
TTCAAGGAAATGAAAATCATATATTATCTGAAATATAATTTCCAATTGTGTGTGCACACATGTCTAAGCATTCGATGAACACATAAAAATTGGCAGTACTTACTTGGGATCTACAGTAATCCCCAGCAAGTCTGCAGAAGACTCCTGACAGAAAACAAAATGCAATGGATAGGGTTCCTCTCTTACATAGACAAAAAAGATGCTATCC
>NW_007769968.1:0-434 GCF_000696425.1 Galeopterus variegatus | reverse complement strand
AAAGATAAAACAGTGCTCGACTGAAGATGCAAAAGTAGAATTAAGACTTATCAAATGCTTAATAGGGACTTTATAAATTAGTCAACAAAATTAAAATGAAATAGCTGTATTTATCTTCCTCTTTACAGATATAAAAATTAAGAGTCAAAGTATTAGGGTTTCAAGAGTACATAACCAATAAGGATGAGATCCAGTACTCAAATCTCTAACTAACCTACTACACCTGTTTTTTCTTACTGTAGCAGTAGAATGCTGCCTTCTCTGTCTTCATACCAATAAACAACCTGACTGTATATCCTGGATAAACAAGGTACTTTCTAAAGTCAGAGCCCTGAGTACTGTAATAGTGAACAATTTCAAGAGTATATCCTCGTTCAAGGAAATGAAAATCATATATTATCTGAAATATAATTTCCAATTGTGTGTGCACACAT
>NW_007769967.1:5827-6029 GCF_000696425.1 Galeopterus variegatus | reverse complement strand
GGTCCTAACCCCACGAAGTAATGAAAAAATAAGTTATATAACAGTAAACCTTTTTTTTTTTAATTTCAGATGTGAAAGCTGAATCTTAAATATCCAAAAAAGGGGGGTTGCACAGAGATCCCCTGCACACAGCACAGTGCATACACAAGCGGTAGTGGAAATAACAGCCTCCCAAAGATGTCCACATCATGATACCTAGAAC
>NW_007769967.1:0-529 GCF_000696425.1 Galeopterus variegatus | reverse complement strand
CTATGTTTAGGAAAAATGTTCTTTTCAGAATGAATGCAAAATAAATACATTTTTAGACAAAAAAAAATTAAGAGATCTAGGTAAAACCAGGATCGATATATATTTACTTAAAAAATAAGAATATATAGTTTAAAAGGTAAAGGATAGACAAAAAGAATGAAAAAAAAAAGCTGGTCAAACAAGCACTTCCTTGAGTGAAAAACTGGAGGGAGAAAATACAATAGTTCTGTCTTTGTGTCTGTCTCTATCTCCATCTCTGTCTCTCTACACACACACACACAGAACACACACAATATATACATATGTATTTTATATGCGCACATATATATGTATATTGTTTGTGTATGTTTTAGTTGGATTGATACGTATGCGACGTATCTCACACACATGTAGATATAAGGGTACTTCAAAAGTGTGTAAAATAATAGAATCAAACTACAATTATTTTCATTAACTTTCTGAAGACAACTTGCATGTATGAATATAATGAGAAATTCATTATTATATTTATATATATATATACACATAC
>NW_007769966.1:2962-6029 GCF_000696425.1 Galeopterus variegatus | reverse complement strand
AAAAAACTTTTTTTTTTTTTTTTTTTTAAGTTTTGGACACACCGTACAATATAACCTTTAGAAATTAAAATTTACAATATATAACATGGTATATCAAAGATAACTGAAAAAAGCCCTACTAAAACAAGGCAAAAAAAAAAAAGTTAAATTAAAAGTATCAACATAGCCTCATGACCTTTAAAAAAAAGAGTAATTTTTTTTCTATTTTGGGTATATAATAATTTAAGCAACATCTAGTAGTCACAGGGGAACAAGCTAATGTGTACGCATAGAGCCCAGATGCCATTCTTGGGACAGGAAAACCAAAGACAAGTGTGGGACCGCTTGTCAAAAAACAAGGACAATTTCAGAGGAGCATGGTGGTACTATATAAAAAAGACACATATACCAACCCAAAAGGAGATCTGCTAAAGACCAAATAGTGACAATTTAAATATGAAACAATGACAGCAAAACATTAATAAAAATTAGTTGAAACTAAAAGAGGTTATAATATTACCTCAAGAGACAAATAATATAAATTATACCTTAAAAGAGGAATATCAATAATAAACTGGTGCTCAGTTTATCCCCAAAAATGAAGGTAGAGTGACAAGTGATTTAACTGACTTTTAAAAAAATTAAATACTAATGAGCTTAATTGATATACCTTCCTCTTGAGAATTCAAGTAGTTATCTGTCTGAGATGTAAAAAATATATTTCCTCTTGACACTACAAAATGCCAAATCCTAGGCCAGAAGATTAAATGATAAAGATGGAATTTAGACTGACCTGAAATGTGGGCCCCTGGGAGATGTCTCTAAAAGTGGACCTTCCCCTCCCTGAGTCTGACAGCTGTGTATACTGGTCCTCTGCATCTGGGGGGTAGCCAAACCCCGAGCCACAGTCTCCCGGAGAGTCAGGGAGCAGTCACAGGAAGTGGAGAGGATGTAAATGTTCCCGTGAGAATGAAAAGACACAGGGGCGTCATTTACATCCCAGTAGGAATATGGGAGATTTGGGAAACTGCACCTCTAAGAGAATATTGCATTACATCCTACTTTATGTTTTCACTTCCATATGTGTATCTTTTGTTATAACAAACAAAACCTTTATGTCCTGACTGCTGGCATCATCCCACACCATCACTGTCCAGTTGTGCAAAACATGGACATGGCACAAATCCTTGATTGTCTTGTCCAGCTGAGGATAACACAGGAACGGACAAGTGACTACTGCATATTGTGTCTCATTCTCCTCCTTCAAAGTGACAGTTTAAAAAAATTACCCTCATTCTGTCCTCTCATCACCACGGTCTATTTGGCATGTCAAGGTGGATAACGTTATCACTAGCCACAGGACCATGAGCAGCTTTATCTGGGCCTGGATGAGAAGACTTCACAATACCTGGAGATCCTGGATGTGGGGCTGGATGCAGTAACTGGCTGAGATTTTGGAACGTCTCTCTGGGGAGATGGTGACTGCATTTTCAATCATATAAAGGAGAGTTAACATGTGAGCATTTTAAGAGTGCACACACAGCAAGAGAAGGGTGGAGTATAGTAGAGCTGCTTGGGTTCATCCGGAAATCAATCACTGTAGTTTTGATAACAGCCCTGGAGTTTTGGTTGTGGTGGAGGCGATTACTTTGCTAATTTATGGGTGGCATGTCACTACTTACTTAGGAATAATCAATCAAAGACTCTTTTCCCTAGGCCATATTGACTGGTTCAAGGGTAATTATGTGACCTACCAGAGCCAACAGCACACCGTAAGACATTTGTGGGGACTTGTCAGTCAGAAGCATTCTTTCCTGTGGGTTTTATACCACAGGGACTGTAAGGTCTAGGTACTGCTGTTGTTTTGCTACTTGGAGAACTGCAGTAACCCAGGGGAAGCAGGATTGAGACGTGGAGAGACAACACTATCCCGGCAGCAAGATTTGAGTTCTCATATCAAGTGACACCTGAAGCTGTCTTGGCTCTGGGGTTTTAGGTGTGTGAGCCAAAGAGTTTTCTTTTGCTTAGGCCAGTTTGGGTTAGGTGACCCTCTCTACATTATAAATCCAAAAACAATATATAAACCANAGGCCAGTTTGGGTTAGGTGACCCTCTCTACATTATAAATCCAAAAACAATATATAAACCAGGTGTGACTATGGTAATGTGGTGAAAGGAACTTTAGTTTTACAGACAACTTTAGTAACTTGGTACTGAGCAAACATTAGGGATTTTTTCACCTGATGAGTGGGAGAGGAACTGTTTTTACTGAAGTCAGAACACAGGATTTTGGTACCATCCCTTGTGCTGTGATCACGGTAAGCCTTTTGTACCTTAAATTGCTCTGAAAAACTATGCTCTTCCCATTCCTTTCTTTTTTTGAAGGGAACTTCCTGACATTTTAATTATTGATTAAACAATGATTTGAAGTTTGCAGATGGACAGAACAGCCATTACATTACAACAAAACACTGGAGAGTAGGAGGTGAGGCCGAAAGTTGAGAGCAAAGGGCGGGTCAGGGTAAAGTTGGGAACTTGAGAGGCCAGAGTGATCTGGGTGAGCTGCGGATGAGGGAGAGCAGCGTGGGGCAGCTCTGAGTGTCAGATAAAGTCTTCTGAAAGCATGGATTCCCAGAACTAGAAAAGACTTCCCGACTTCCCTCAGCAACCCACCACACACGGCAGCTGAGCAGCAAGATTACCCAAGGGGTCACCCAGGGTTGGGAACCTGCTAGACAAGCCTGTGCCAAGGAGGCAAGGCATCCCAGTGTGCTGGAGCAGAATTCAAGTGAGTGACTAGGATATTCCTCAAACACCTTACAGAGACTATGTATGAGGGTACTTCAGAAAGTTCATGAAGAAATGGAATTAAAAGATAATACAAATCTTTTCCTGAACTTTTTGAAGACCCCTTGTATTTGGTAGGTATAGCCCAGTATTCTTGTAATGGCACTTAGAAATTTTTCTCAGCTTTCCCATATCTTTTTTTTTTTTTTTTCCCTTTTTTGTCTTTTTTTCGTGTCCGGTAATGGATCGCAACCCTCAGTGTCACGCCCGTACCGGACCGGGACCAGCAACGGGATCGCAA
>NW_007769966.1:0-1570 GCF_000696425.1 Galeopterus variegatus | reverse complement strand
GATGCTGCACTCCTCTTACGGTTTCTAACTGCTTTTAGAAGGTGGAAAGGCATTTAAACCAGACATAGAACTGCCTGAAACATTGCTAAGAGACAAAATGGGCCCCCGCATGGAAGAGCTGTGCCAAGCTCACATCTCTTTCACTCCTTGAGTACTTGTCTCCTATTAGTCTTATTGGTGCATGTCCTAGCTCAGGTGTTTGGAAAAAGCACCCAGGTATATACAGGTATCTGCAGGTGTACACAAAGAGAACGGTGAAGGGAAGGTCAAGGAGGGCCCTGCCTCTCGAATCAGCGGGGCTTGAAGTAGTCAAAGGGTGCAGTGTCAGGAGCGTTTGGTTGACAGTCCTGAGAGTTCCCTGGGAGAAGCTGGGCACTGCTTGGTTTCATGCTCCTGATGTCTGAGGTACCCAGCATTTTTCTGTCTCTACCCCTCTCTCATTCGTGGGATGCTGGAGTCCACGGAGGCCGTTTTGTACCCCAGCTGAGGACTAAGGTGTGCTGCCTGATTTATTGTTGAGAGTCCTCCTTCCCCACCTCCAAGGTGTGCCCCACATCCCAGGGAATTTCTCACAAATTCCCTGAATGCCCCACTTTGCCTAGCATGTCTCTCTTCTGTGGTTTGGAAGCTGCTGACAGTCCCATCTCTGAGGTTCAGGCTCCCCTGAAATTACTGACCAAGGCTGTTGGAGGCTGCTTGTTCTTGCTTCTGTCCATGGAGGCCGCTACATCAGACATCATCTACTGCTCCTTACTAGCTTGCCCCTTCTTGTCTGGTCCCAGCACACCNTTCCTCCAGACCCTATACTTAAAATTGTTTTCTTCGCTATACCCTGGTGTGAATTATTTTTTAAAATGCCAGTTAAGTAGTGAAATGCCTACCCCTATATCTCCTAAGTACTATGACTTTTTGGGTGGGGGGAGGGGGAATGTTAAAATAAAGTCAATACAGTGTATGCTAATGTATGACAAGTTTTCAATCTGATGTAATGAAGAAGGTGAGGTAGTTTCAGAAGTCTGAATTTTAAAATGGAAAATTCTTCTTAAGGCCTTCTCTACCCTCACCCCTCCCACCTTTTACTAAATTGGGCAGTGTGGGATTTTTACAGATCCACACAAAGAGATGACGATACAAGGAGAGGTTTAGCTGAGCCTTGGTTTAGGTCTGAAACCAGAGTAGTGTTTGGAAATTAGGACTTTGGTTAGAGGACTATATTTTAGTGACCAGTCTAAACCTCAGCATGATGCACCCCTGGGTAGTAGAAATCAGCCAGAAACAACCTTGGAATAGTAGCCAAGTCAACTTATTTCATAATGGTATGTGAAACTGGAAAGGCTGAACAATATTTTTTTCAAAAGAATGTTTAATTTAGGCCAAATTTTTTTTAGAGTGGATTATTTATGTGGGAGACCTACTCATGCACTTATTTGCATATGAGCTTTTTCCCCTTAATTCTTACAATTAGGTTCTTTAAAAGTATTTTATCATTGCGGCCTCTTTAAAACCATGCTGCAAACAAAATAAACCATATTTTATAGACCATTGTGAGAAAACCTCTAGAATTTTTTTT
>NW_007769965.1:5744-6029 GCF_000696425.1 Galeopterus variegatus | reverse complement strand
CCCTTTCTCCAGGTGTGAGCTGGGACAGGCATAGGCCTCACCACCTTTGTTCGTATCTCAGTGGTGAGTGTTGTTGCCTGGTGTCCAATGTCTTGACAACTACTGTTTCATGTATGCTGTTAGTTTTTTTTTGTTTCTCGTGGGAGGGGAATCCAGTTCCTCTTACTCCCCCTAGGTGGGGAGCAGAAGGACTGATTGCTATATAGGTTTAGGAAAATTTAGATAGGAGATGTGTTGTAACTGTGATCAATGAAGACTACTGTCTTTTCCCTTCAAATTCCACTT
>NW_007769965.1:0-532 GCF_000696425.1 Galeopterus variegatus | reverse complement strand
AAATAACTGGCATTTTCTTTCATGAAATCTTTATATTTTTTTCTATTCTCTATTTCATTTTCCCTACTCTAATCTTTACTGTTTCCTTCCTTCTGCTAGCTTTGTCTTTAGTTTCCTCTCCTTTTGCTAGGTCTTAGTCATAAAGTGAAGTTATTAAGATATGTCACCTTTTTAACATGAAGGCATTTATAGCTATAAATCTCCATCTTTTTGTGGCATTCCACAAGTTTTGGTATGTTGTGTTTTTATTTTCATTCATCTCAAAATTTTTCTAATTTATCTTGTGATTTCTCCATTGACCCACTGATTGTTTAAAAGTTGTAGCACATTCTTTGGAAATAGGATAGTAAACCTAAGAGAAAGAAGTGTAACATCAGGAGGAAAGAAATTGGATTAATGTATGATAAGCATATTCAAATAAGCATCTCCTGTATAAAACAATAATAAAACAACTATTCTTGGTTGTATAAAAGCAAAGTGAAATGAAAATACTGGAAAACAGTAACATATATTGTTCTGGAAGCCAGAAAAA
>NW_007769964.1:5693-6029 GCF_000696425.1 Galeopterus variegatus | reverse complement strand
AAAAAAATTATCGTGAAATTCTAAAAACATACTAAAAATATTATCAGTCTATTGTTTTGGAGTGGTTAGGTGTAAAAATACCACCTTGTCCATCTTGAAGTAATTACCGTATAGTCTTAATTGAGATAATTAGCTTGGTAAAGACTGGGTTATTCTTTCAGAACAGACTGTGAAAACAATTCTGGTGGTAAGAGATAATTTTCTAGAGCTGTTTCCAATATAGCATGACTAATTATATGTTTTCAAGGGGAAGAAGTTATAGGCTTCCAACATGATTTTTAATATGAAACTATCAACATAAATTATCATTTGGAGTGAAATTTCTTGACCAGTATC
>NW_007769964.1:0-462 GCF_000696425.1 Galeopterus variegatus | reverse complement strand
AACAGAGACTAATGCTTCTTTGAGAGGCCTCTTACAAAGAGAAAATAAAATCACACCATTTTCAGAGTAGGATACTTTGTTGTTTTCTTTTTAAAATCAATCTCATCACTAAGTCATGTTGTTTAAATATAGATTTTTAGAGTGCTCTTCGACACAGACGTATTTAATTTCTTTAAAGACTGAGTTGGAAGACTGAATGTGGAATGAGAAAAATCCTAGAGTTTAACCGTATAGGATTCATGATCTGAAGTGGTAATACATAGGATTTTTGCCAGCATTGACACATTTTTTACTCTTGATAGCCTCTGTCCATTGGGTCAAATGCTGATGATACATCCGAGAGATAGATCGAAAAAATTATTCTTAACTGATCATAAGTTAGAACAGAGAGGTGAATAGTGATTTTGGAATAACTATTCTGGACACACCTGGTTGATATTTGTTACTTGCTGTAGAAAAAAA
>NW_007769963.1:5776-6029 GCF_000696425.1 Galeopterus variegatus | reverse complement strand
TTTGCAAACTATGCATCTGACAAAGGATTAATATCCAGAATATATGAGGAACTCAAACAACCTAACAGTAAAAAAAACAAGTAACCCAATTGTAGTGGATTGAATTATGTTCCCCCAAAACTCATTGAAGCTTGAATTGTGTCCTCCAAGTTCTATGTATTAGAAACTTAGCTCCCACTGTGACTGTTAAGGGAGTGGGAAATCCTATTATAGTAATTGAAAGGTGGAGCCTTGAAGAGGTGATTGGATTGTA
>NW_007769963.1:0-280 GCF_000696425.1 Galeopterus variegatus | reverse complement strand
AATTAAACAAACACACATTCTTGAGATGAAAAATACAATGAATTGAAAAATACAAAAAAAAAGAAGAACATCAACAACAGAACTAACCAAGCAAAAGAATCTGTGAAGTTAAAATCTTTTCATTTTGGGCTGGCCCGGTGGCGCACTGCTACAGTGTGCCACTTGGGAAGCGCAGTGGCGCTCCTGCCCAGTGTTCGGATCCCACATGCAGACCGGCCACTCCCTGGCTGAGCGAGGTGCGGGAACAACACTGAGGGTTGTGATTCCGTTGCCGGTCCCG
>NW_007769962.1:5273-6029 GCF_000696425.1 Galeopterus variegatus | reverse complement strand
CTTCCTGTCACTTCGGCAGCACTAAATAAGTGTTTTGGTTTTGGATGGAAGGGATTTCCACAGTTGTTAGGGAGAAAGTGGGGAAACTCCTAACTCTCACTGAGGGTGGAATGAAAGAGCTAGACAAAAGCACATGTGATGTCCCCAGAAGACAGGTAAGTGGGAAAGGCCACCAGGATGAGGTGGCATTTAGTTGCATCTGGAAGGTGCATTTCTTCAGAATGCCCAGAACCCCCTTCCAGGGAAAGCCCATGTATAGTAGGAAGAGCCTGGGCTTTTGGAGACACATAGACCTGGATCTTCCTAGACTCACTACATGACCTTGGACAAGTTACTCTACCTTTGTTTCCACTTCTGTAAAATGGACAGTGAGGTAGGGGACTGCTCCGTCTTGCCGCCTCTGGCAGACTTTGGGGGAGAGTCTCTCCAGGGTCTAAGTGGTGAGAGTCCCTCCATTTTTCCTGCAGTGAGTGAGGAGATTTTCAGGGTGTTGGTCCCAAAGTGTGGGTTTCCTAGATGACCTCAGCTACTCACATTTTAATAAACACAGCAGAGTGTAGGCTCCCAGCCTTGACAGGCCATGGTGGCTTTTGTGGAAAGTGAGCCACTGGGCTTCAGGCCCTGTCTTAGGTTGGGGTCTCTGGAAGCAGAGCCTGAGATCACGACACTTTTGCATGTGGTTTATTGAGAGAGGGCTCTTGGGGCAGGAGAGAAGCAGGATAGGGTGGAAGAAGCTGGGCAAAGATGTGGTTTCAG
>NW_007769962.1:0-329 GCF_000696425.1 Galeopterus variegatus | reverse complement strand
TAAAAGTCCCAGCTCTGAGGTGCCAGGGGGAATAGGGAGGGTGTTTGTCCGTGATTGGGCAGTACTGCAATACATGAGTGCCCTAGGAGGTTGGCGTGGTGATGGCAGCAGTGGTCAGAGAGGGGCCTCAGAGGGAAGGTGCAACGTGGGGGCCCAGTCAGGTGAGGTGGAGGCTCTTGCCCAGGGGGCGGACTTCCTCCAGCCTATCCTTGGAAGACTTGAGTTTGTCTTTATGAGGGAAAATGACACTTCCGTACATGGACTGTGCCTTCCTGTCACTTCGGCAGCACTAAATAAGTGTTTTGGTTTTGGATGGAAGGGATTTCCAC
>NW_007769961.1:5593-6029 GCF_000696425.1 Galeopterus variegatus | reverse complement strand
ATCTGATAAGGATTGTTATCCAAAATATGCAAAAAATTCTTAAAATCAACAACTCAGAAAAATGTCAAAAGACCTGAACAGTCTCCTCAGTAAAAAAGACATACAGGTCATCTCCCAGTGCTGAAGCCACCTCCATGCTGCTCCTGAGATTGTGTGTTTGGACTTTGTGTCCTTGAAGCTGTGCTGCCAGAGTGCTCTATGCATTTCCAAGAGCAACAAAAAATGAATAAATGTTGGATGTCAGAAATGCACCTTAGGAATTCTGGTCAAGATGGTGAAAGAGACGGTCCCCAGCATCACTCTCTCTCATAAATCAACCAGTTTACAACTATAAAAAAGAAAAGACATCCAAGCTGAGGCTGCTAGAGCTCAGGAAAGAGGAGTAGAGACCAATGGAGTGCGTGAAGGCAGAAGAAGCAACGAAGAGAGAAAGAAA
>NW_007769961.1:0-374 GCF_000696425.1 Galeopterus variegatus | reverse complement strand
GCTGAGCGAGGTGCAGGCGCAACACCGAGGGTTGCGATCCCGTTGCTGGTCACGAAAAAAGCCAAAAAGGAAAAAAAAAAAAAAAAAAGAAGCCAATCTACAATGAAAGAAAAAGTGAAGCAGTTATTCAGGAAAAAACAGAAAAGGGACAGATTATAGCTAAGTGTCCTCATGACTTATCTTAATCTTAACTCTAGTCAAGAGAGCCACTGGTGTCCTTGAGTTCCATTGGATAACTCAACATCTAACACTAAACTTTCTATTTTTCTTGAACTCACTCAAGTTGGTTTCTATTATTTTCAGGCAACAGAGATTTAATTAAGGCAATGACACTAATGAATTCTTTAATATTTCTCTAACAAGTGAAATACAGT
>NW_007769960.1:5758-6029 GCF_000696425.1 Galeopterus variegatus | reverse complement strand
TGTCCAATGGGGGGAAATTAGAAGAAATGAGCCCATTACTGTTCAAGTTCAGGATGCCTTCAGACTTATAGCTGAGGCACCCACCTACACTCAATCTTATGTAAATAGAAATTTCTCAGAGGGAGAGATGCCTAAATTTAGACCTCTGAAGAATGAGAGGAATTGGTCACTTTACAGTGAGGAAACAGACTTAGCGTGCTTGGATAACTATACTCTAGGTCATACAGCAAGTAAGCAGTAGTGTTGGGTGTTGGGAAAATATAGGAAAATG
>NW_007769960.1:0-620 GCF_000696425.1 Galeopterus variegatus | reverse complement strand
GACTGATCTGGTTTTGATTCCCAGATCTGCCTTGTCCTTGTCTGTGTGACCTTGAACCTTGATATCTTCATCTGTAAATGGAGATCCTAGTACCTTCTTTATGGGATTGTTGTGAGGAATAAATGCATTAATGCATATGGTTAGTAATGCAAGTGTTGAGTAAATGCTCAATAAATGATAGCTTTTCTTATCTATGTTATTATTACAGTGAACGTTGTCTTAGTCTTCTGGGGAGCATGTGAGGCTAATAAGCCACTGTTGGATGTTAGATGACTTAAAAAATTAAGTGCACCTACATGATCATTTGCATTTTACTCACCCCATTTGCATCTGCCCTCTCCCCAGATCCTTGTAGAGCAAGATGCTTTGCCTATTCTTGGATCATAGCTTGTTTTTAACATGTTTGGGGTTTCTTTTGTCCATACAATAGACCAAATTGTATTTTTGTCTTCTAATGTCCTCTTCATGAAGTAAAGTTCTGCATTGGAGGGTGTACTCTTTGTGGTATCTCCAGATCCAGTAGTGAACACAGAGGGCCATTATAATAGTCGGCTTCTCCTTAGAATCCCGTCTTGTCCATAGCCTTGCCTTGTTTCTATCTCCTATTCACCAGGCTGCTG
>NW_007769959.1:5721-6029 GCF_000696425.1 Galeopterus variegatus | reverse complement strand
AGGATGTCTCATAAGAGAGAAATCAAAATAAGAGTGGCCAAAGCTCAAGCACTACATGTCTAGCTCAGAGACAATGTTTCTGGTCTTCTTCAGGTTAGCAAAGCTTGCGTCAGTTCCACGGTTAGAAAGTCAGCAGTTAAAAACTCTACCTATGTTCAAATCTTTCAGGTGATCAGGTAGTGCTGTGATCACAAAATCTGGATTATAAAAGCCTCTTTGCATATACAAATTTTCCTCTGTTATTTATCATCCTGTGTCAGTACGTACTTCTTCAGTGGTGAATATTTATGTCCCTCTCAGAGAAAACT
>NW_007769959.1:0-207 GCF_000696425.1 Galeopterus variegatus | reverse complement strand
TTTGAGTATCGGAAGGAAGATTTAAGTGCTTGTTGTTAATAGACTTTGTACTTAGTGTAGAGTAGATAAGTAATTTATTTTTTAAAAGAAGGTATTTTTGAGTGAGCTCTTAGCATGAGCCATGCGCTAGCAGAAGGAGTCAGTATTTGGCTTCTTTGGGATGTGCTGGGATGTGCCAGGATGTCTCATAAGAGAGAAATCAAAATA
>NW_007769958.1:5018-6029 GCF_000696425.1 Galeopterus variegatus | reverse complement strand
TAATCAATCTAAGTAAAATCATCGGACAGAGCTAATTGATCTAAGTAAACTCATCAGACCAAGCGCATCGATCTGAGTAAACACATCAGGCCAAGCTCATCGATCTAAGTAAACACATCAGTCCAAGGTAATCAATCTAAGTAAAATCATCGGACAGAGCTAATTGATCTAAGTAAACTATCAGACCGAGCTCATCGACCTGAGTAAACACATCAGGCCAAGCTCATCGATCTAAGTAATCACATCAGAGCAAGCTAATCAATCTTAGTAAACTCATCAGACCAAGCCCATCGATGTATTTAAACTCGTCACACGAACCACATCGATCTAATTAAACTCATCTGACCAAGCTAATCAATCTAAGGAAACTCATTGGGCAGAGCTAATTGATCTAAGCAAACTCATCAGACCAAGCTCATCGATCTAACTAACCTCATCCGACCAACCGCATCGATCTAAGTAAACCCATCATACCAAGATCTTTGCTCTAAGTAAACTCATCACACCAAGCTAATAGATTTAAGTAAACTCATCGGACATAGCCAATTGTTCCAAGTAAACTCATCAGACCAAGCACATCAATCAAAGTAAACTCTTCAAATCAAGCTCATCGATCTAAGCAAACTCATCCGACCAAGCTCATCGATATAAGTAAACTCATAACACCAAGCTCATCGATCAAATTAAACTCATCAGACCAAGCTCATCGATCTCAGCAAACTCATCCGACCAAGCTCATCGATATAAATAAACTCATAACACCAAGCTCATCGATCAAATTAAACTCATCAGACCAAGCTCATCGATCTAAGCAAACTCATCCGACCAAGCTCATCGATATAAGTAAACTCATAACACCAAGCTCATCGATCAAATTAAACTCATCAGACCAAGCTCATCGATCTAAGTAAACTCATCAGTCCAAGCTCATCGATATAAGTAAACTCATAACACCAAGCTCATCGATCAAATTAAACTCATCAGACCAAGCTCATCGATCAAAGCAAACTC
>NW_007769958.1:3642-4405 GCF_000696425.1 Galeopterus variegatus | reverse complement strand
CATCGATATAAGTAAACTCATAACACCAAGCTCATAGATCAAATTAAACTCATCAGACCAAGCTCTTCGATCTAAGTAAACTCATCGGACCGAGCTCATCGATCTAAGCAAACTCATCAGAGCAAGCTATTCGATCTAAGTAAAATCATCGGACAGAGCTAATTGATCAAATAAACTATCAGACCGAGCTCATCGATCTGAGTAAACACATCAGGCCAAGCTCATCGATCTAAGTAATCACATCAGAGCAAGCTAATCAATGTCAGTAAACTCATCAGACCAAGCCCATCGATCTATTTAAACTCGTCACACGAACCTCATCGATCTAATTAAACTCATCTGACCAAGCTAATCGATCTAAGGAAACTCATAGGGCAGAGCTAATTGATCTAAGTAAACTCATCAGACCAAGCTCATCGATCTAACTAACGTCAACCGACCAACCGCATCGATCTAAGTAAACCCATCAGACCAAACTCTTTGCTTAAATAAACTCATCAGACCATGCTAATAGATTTAAGTAAACTCATCGGACATAGCCAATTGTTCCAAGTAAACTCATCAGACCAAGCACATCGATCAAAGTAAACTCCTCAAATCAAGCTTATCGATATAAGTAAACTCATCGAACCGAGCTCATCGATCTAAGCACACTCATCATACCAAGCACATCGATCTAAGTAAACTCATCAGACCAAGCTAATCGATCTAAGGAAACTCATTGCGCAGAGCTAATTGATCTAAGTAAACTCATCAGACCAAG
>NW_007769958.1:1715-2711 GCF_000696425.1 Galeopterus variegatus | reverse complement strand
TAAACTCATCAGACCAAGCTCATCGATCTAAGTAAACTCATCAGACCAAGCTCATCGATCTAAGTAAACTCATCAGACCAAGCCCATCGATCTAAGTAAACTCATCAGACCAATCTCATCGATCTAAGTAAACTCATCAAACCGAGCTCATCGATATAAGC
Organism: Galeopterus variegatus; assembly: GCF_000696425.1. Taxonomy (NCBI): domain Eukaryota; kingdom Metazoa; phylum Chordata; class Mammalia; order Dermoptera; family Cynocephalidae; genus Galeopterus; species Galeopterus variegatus. The sequence continues at coordinate 2,550 of NW_007769958.1, read as the reverse complement.
AAACTCAGCTGACCAAGCTCATCGATCTAAGTAAACTCATCTGACCAAGCCCATCGATCTAAGTAAACTCATCAGACTAAGCTAATCAATCTATGTAAACTCATCAGACTGAGCTTATTGATCAAATTAAACTCATCAGACCCTGCTCATCAATCTAAGTAAACTCATCAGAGTAAGATAATCGATCTAATTAAACTCATCATACCAAGCTCATCGATCTAAGTAAACTCATCGGTGCAAGCTAATCGATCTAAATAAACTCATCAGACCAAGCCCATTGATCAAAGTAAACTCATCAGACAAAGCACATCGATCTAATTAAACTCATCAGACCAAGCTCTTCGATCTAAGTAAACTCATCAGGGTAAGATAATCGATCTAATTAAACTCATCAGACCAAGCTCTTCGATCTAAGTAAACTCATCAGACCAAGCTCACCAATCTAAGTAAACTCATCAGACCAAGGTAATCCGTCTAACTAAACTCATCGGACAGTGCTAATTGATCTAAGAAAACTCATCATACCGAGCTTATCGATCTACGTAAACTCATCAGACCAAGCTCACCGATCTAAGTAAACTCATCAGACCAAACTTATCGATCAAAGTAAACTCAATGGACCGAGCTCATCGATCTAAGCAAACTCATCAGAGCAAGCAAATCGATCAAAGTAAACACATCGGACAGTCCTAATTGATCTAAGTAAACTCATCAGACCGAGCTCATCGATCTAAGTAAACTCATCAGACCAAGCTAATCGATCTAAGTAAACTCCTCGGTCAGTGCTAATTGATCTAAGTAAACTCATCAGACCGAGCTCATCGATCTAAGTAAA
>NW_007769958.1:0-833 GCF_000696425.1 Galeopterus variegatus | reverse complement strand
AGCTCATCGATCTAAGCAAACTCATCCGACCAAGCTCTTCGATCTAAGTAAACTCATCAGACCAATATCATTGATCATATTAAACTCATCAGACCAAGCTCATCGATCTAAGTAAACTCATCAGACTAAGCTAATCGATCTAGGAAAACTCATCAGACTGAGCTAATTGATCTAAGTAAACTAATCATACAAGCTCATCGATCAAATTAAACTCATCAGACCAAGCTCTTCGATCTAAGAAAATGCAGTAGACAAAGCTCATCGATCTAAGTAAACTCATCAGAGCAAACTAATCAATCTAAGTAAACTCATCAGACCAAGCTCATCGATCTAAGGAAACTCATCAGACCGAGCTCATCGATCTAAGTAAACGCATCAGACTAAGCTAATCGATCTAATTAATCTCATCAGACCAAGTCCACCGATCTAAGTAAACTCATCAGACAGAGCTAATTGATCTAAGTAAACTCATCCGACCAAGCTCCTCTATCTAAGTTAAGTCATCAGACCAAGCTCATCGATCAAATTAAACTCATCAGACCAAGCTCATCGATCTAAGAAAACTCATCAAACCGAGCTCATCGATCTAAGCAAAGTCAGCCGACCAAGCTCATCGATCTACGTAAACTCATCAGACCAAGCTCATCGATCAAATTAAACTCATCTGACCAAGCCCATCGATCTAAGGAAACTCATCAGACTAAGCTAATCAATCTATGTAAACTCATCAGACTGAGCATATTGATCTAATTAAACTAATCTGACCAAGCTCATCAATCTAAATAAACTCATCAGAGTAAGATAATCGATCTAATTAAACTCATCATACCAAG
>NW_007769957.1:5793-6029 GCF_000696425.1 Galeopterus variegatus | reverse complement strand
CAGTGAGGGCTTTGGCCTGAGCGCTGGACTGGGCAGCATCGTTTACTGAGTTGGGAAGACTCCACATAGTGGAGGCCAAGGTTCTACTCGTGTTAAGCTGGATGCCCACGGGACATTCAAGGTGGTACGGGACAAGGAGGGAGAAAACACAGCACTTGAAGGCAAGAGTGGGCTGGCCAGGTGGGTACATCAGCATTGGAGGGGGCAGGAAGCATGAGTGCAGGTGCCAGTGGGAA
>NW_007769957.1:0-341 GCF_000696425.1 Galeopterus variegatus | reverse complement strand
CCACTTAGTCCTTAAACGTAAACCCCTTGGTTCCCAAGAGCAACTCCAGCATCGGCTCATGCTATTTCTCCAGTGTCCAGTTCCTCCGTGTGGCCTCTGCAGGTCTCCCTTGCTTTCCCATAGGCACAACTGCGCATGTCTGCTTTATCTTTGCATTTCTCCGTGTCTGTATTGGGAGGGCTCTCAGGCATACTGGCAAACACATTGCTGGAGACAGAGCCGCTGCCCTGAGCTCTAGGCTGCCACTCTCTCTGTGCCATGGAGGCTCTGGGGGGGGCGGGGAGGCGAGAGCCCACATGGGAGCTCGGCCCCCAGGGTGGCAGTGAGGCTGACATACGGGG
>NW_007769956.1:0-6030 GCF_000696425.1 Galeopterus variegatus | reverse complement strand
TTTTTTTTTTTTTTTTTTTTTTTTTTTTTTGGTCTTCCTAGTTCTCTAATGCCCCAGGCCCCAGAAAATCCTGCCAACCCAGCGGTGGCAATGATAGCAGGGGGCCCATAAGTTCTAACATCTCTGAGAGAGCGGATCCTTCTTCTGTGGAGAAGCTGGGATCTCAGAAGGGTGAGCCAAACACCAATTGCATTTTTCCTCTCTGTCCTTACACTGCTTGGCCCTAGACATGGTGCAGTTCCAGAAAGCATACAGCAGAGCAGAGAGTAACTAAAGAACTTGCTTTATGACTGTGGGACTGAAAGTCCTAGGAACCAGAAAGTACCAGATATTGTGGAGAGGGAAGAACTCAAGAAAGTAACAAGGGAAGTTGATTATAAACTTCTTGGCTCATCCTCAAACTGCACAAGGATGGATCTGATCATAAACAGCATACCAAAGACTTTAAGAGTGAACTAAAGGATAATCACCATACAGGTTCTAGACTGGACAATGAGTAGTGGTACACACAGAGGATAGATCCAAATAGCACAGCAAAGTCTTAGAAAACAGAATTGACATTGAAACTATAACCTGCAGAGGGTTGGTTGGAACTTGTGGCCTGAACCCAAACAGGTCTATTAACCTGCTAAAACAAAAATAATAATACTCTTCATAGGATTTAAAGAAAATCCAGAGTCTTCTAATGTCTGTTTTAAATGTCTGGGATACAATTCAAAATTACTCAACATACAAAGAACTAAGAAAATCTCAGCTCACACAGGAAAAGATAGTTAACAGAAGCCAAGGCCAAGACGATGTAGATGCTGAATAACTAACCAAGGCTTTAAAGCAGTTATTATAAAAGTGTACCAGGACGTAAGGGAAAATATTCTTAGAAGGAATGCAAAGAAATAAAAAATATAAAGAAGAATTAATTGAAATTCAGAAGTAAAAAATACAATGAACAACTCATTGGATGGGCTCAATCATAGAATGGAGGTGAAAGAATAAAGAGTCAGTGAATTTGAAGATAAGGCAACAAAAATCATCCAATCTGAACAACAGAGAGAAAAAATATTGGGAAAAAATGAACAGCATCTCAGGGGCTAGTGGGATAATACAAAAAGATATGACATTCACGTGATTGGAGGTCCAGAAAGAAGAGGAGGAAAAAATACAATGCAGTAAAAAAAACTGGAAAAAAAAACCCCCAAATGTCCCATATTTAGTGAAAATATAAACTTACAGGTATAAGAAGCTCAGTGAATTCCAAACAGGAAAAACCCAAGTAAATCCATTCCATAAAACATCATAATTGAACTACTGAAACCTGAAGACAAAAATGAAGTTTTTTGAAAACAGGTAGGAAAAAAATGACACATTACTTACAGGGGAAAAATAATTCAAATGACTGCACGTTTCTTATCAGAAACCATGGAGGGTAGAATAAGGTATAACAACTTAAACAGCTGTGAAAAATAAACAAACTTGTCAATCCTGAATTCTGTATCTATCAAAAATATCCTTCATGAGTGAAGTTGAAATATACACATTCTCAAAGAAAGAAAACAAAAAGAATTCATTGTTATCAGACCTGCCCTGAAGAATTACAAAGGAAACTCTTCAGATGGAATGATACCATCAGAAAACTTGAAACACCAAGAATAAAGGAGGAGCAACAGAAACGGTAAATATCTAGGTAAACACAATAGACTATTCTCCTCCTGAGTTCCCTAAGATATCTTTCATATTTGAAAGTGAAAACAGTAATGTGATCTTCCGTGTATGTAACTGCAATACATAAGACAACTACAACATAAAAGAGGAGAGGGTAAAGGTATCTAAATGATGGTAAAATTTCTAAATTCCACTTGAAGTGGTAAAATATTAACTTTAAGTAAATAAAATTGGTTAAATAAGTAGACTATGGGAAATTAAATATTTATATTTTAATACCAAAAGCAGTCATTCAAAACTTTTTTTACATAGACATATAGTCAAAAATACAATAGATAGCTTGAAATAGAACATTAAAAAATGCTCAGTGCTCACTTTGGCAGCCCATATACTAAAACTGGAATGATACAGAGAAGATTAGCAGGGCCCCTGCACAAGGATGACATGCAAATTCATGAAGCATTTCATATATTTTTTTTTTTTTCGTTTTTGTCTTTTTTCGTGTCCGGCAACGGATCGCAACCCTCAGTGTCACGCCCATACCGGACTGGGACCGGCAATGGGATCGCAACCCTCGGTGTTGCTCCCACACCTCGCTCAGCCAGTGAGCGGGAACCGGTCTGTATGTGGGATCCGAACCCTCGGCGGGAGCGCCGCTGCGCTCTCAAGCGGCGCACTGTAGCAGTGCGCCACCGGACCGGCCACATTTCATATTTTTAAAGAAAGAAAGAAGAGAACTGTGGCTACTAGAGGAGGGAAAGGGGAAGGGGGAGAGGGATAGTGAAAGGTTGGTTAACAGATACAAACAGCTAGATAGGAAAAATAAGTTCTATGGGTGTACAGTTGAGCTAGGCATCTACAATTAATAATAGTTTACTGCATGGTATCAAATTGCTAGAAAAGAGAAAATCAAATATCTTCATCACAAAGAAATGATTATTTTGCAACAAATGTGCTAATTACCCTGATTTGATCATCACACATTGTAAACATGTATTGATATTCAACCCTATACCTCACAAAAATGTATAATCAATATTCTTCAATAATTAAGAAAAACACCTTTTAGAAATTTTCTAGGCCCAGATGGTTATACTGTCTAATTCTATCAAACATTTAAAGATAAAATGATACCAATTCTACACAAACATTTTCCAGAAAATAGAAGAGGAGGGAAACTTACCAATACATTTTTATAAAACCAGCATTACCCTGATACCAAAGCCAGACAAAGGTTTTACAAGAAAAGAAAACTACAGGCAAATATCTGTCATGAACATTGATACAAAAATCCTCAGTGAAACATTAACAAACTGAATCCAGCAGTATATTAAAAAAAAATTGTACACCACAACCAAGTGGGGTTTATTCTGAAAATACAAAATTCAATATTCAAAAAAATCAATCAATATAATCCATATTAATAGACTGAAGAAATTATAACACCAAGGTAAAGAAGTGGGATCCCTATACCGGCCAGCCACCCCCCCGCCCCAAAAAAAGACTAAAGAAAAAAAAACTACATAATCATGTCAAATTATGCAGAAAAAGAATTTGACAGAATTTATCCTCTATTCAGATTTTTAAAATTCTCAGCAAACTAGGATAAAAGGGGTCTTCCACAATCTCATAAAGTTCATGTACAAAAAGCCACCATCTAATGTCATATTTAGTGGTGAAAAACTAAGTGCTTTCCCTCTAAGATCAGGAACAAGGTAAGGATGTCTTCTCTCACCATTGCTATTTGACATTATGCTGGAATTCCTACCCAGTGTAACAAGGCAAGAAGATAAAAGACATACAGATTAGAAAGGCAGAAATAAAAATATCCCTACTTAGAGATGACATAATTTTCTACATAGAAACCCAAAGAACTCTTCTAGGACTGAGTTAAGGTCCCAGGACATAAGGTAAACACACAAAAATAATCTTACATCTGTTTCATGTGTGTGTGTGTGTGTGTGTACCAGCAATGAATAACTAGAAAGTAATAATTTTTAAACAATACAATTTACAATTGCTCCAAAAATATTAAAATACTTAGGTATAAATTTAACAAAACATGGACAGAATGTGTATGCTGAAAACTACAAAACATTAATGAAAGAACTCAAAGAAGACCTACAGAAATGGAGAGATGTATCCTATTCAAGTATTAAAAGACTCAACTCCCTAAATTGATCTATAGATTTAACTCAGTTCCATTGAATATCCCAGCGGAATTTTTGTAGATATAGGCAAGCTGATTCTAAAATTAATAAAGAAACTTTAAAAACTAGAAAAGCCAAAATAAGTTTGAAAAAGAAGAATAAAGTTGAGGAATCACACTAACCCTTTTAAGTTGTACTATAAACCTAGATTAATCAAGACAGTGTGGTATTGGTGAAGGGACAGACACTAAGATGAATGGAACAGAATAAACAGCCTAGAAACAGACCCACACAAATATAACCAACTGATTTTTCACAAAGGTCCAAAGGATAATATAACTCTGTACCCCATACATATGTATAATTATTTCACGTTAATTAAAAATAATAAAAAACTTTTAAAGGGGATAGTCTTTTCAACAAATGCTGTTGTGCCAATTGGACATTCATATACTAAAAATTGAACCTTAATCTTACACCTTATGTAAAAATTAACTCAAAATTTATCATAGATCTAAATGTCAAATCTACAACTACACAACTTTTGGAAGAAAACTTTAGAGAAAATATTCATGACCTGGGGCTAGGCAAAGAGTTCTAACAGGCACAGAAAGAAAAAAGTTGATAAACTGAACTTTATCAACACTTAAAACTTTGCAAAAGACACTGGTAACAGAATAAAAAGACATTAAAGACTAGAAAAAATATTTGCAAATCACATATCTGACAAAGGCCTTGTATATAGAATACATAAAGAATTCTCAAAACTCAGCAGTATGAAAACAAACAGCCCAATTTAAAAATGAGCAAAAGATGGGGGACAGGTAATTCAGTTGGTTAGGGTGTGGTGTTGTAACACCAAGGTCAAAGGGACCAAGGGGGTCAAGGGTTTGGATACCCATGCCATAGCCACCAAAAAATATTTTTTTAATAAAATACAAAAATAAAAATAAAAACAGGCAAAAGACTTGAACAGATATTTCACCAAAGTGGGTAAACGGATGGGAAATAAGCTCATGAAAAGATGTGAATATCATCTAGTCATTAGGGAAATGCCAATTAAAACCACAATGAGATACCTAATAGAATAACAAATGAGAAAGAATAAAAAAATATATATTAAAAAAATTGATAATACCAGGTACTGGTGAGGATGAAGAATAAATAGAATGCTCACAAATTCTCATAGAAATGCAAAATGATACAGCTACTGTGGAAAAGAGTTTGGCAGTTTCTTACAAAGTTAAAAATATCCTTGTCATATGGCCTAGCAATTTCACTCTTGGGTATTTACCCTAAGGAAATAAAAACCCTGTTCACACAAAAACCTGCACTCAAATGCTTATAGCTGCCTTTGTCACAATTACCCCAAACTGGAAACAACCCAAATGTCCTTCAGTGAATGAATGGGTAAACTGTGGTATGTCTATTCAGTAGAATACTACTCAGCAATGAAAAGGAATGAGCTGTTGACGTATGCAGCATCTTGGATCAACGTCAAAGGAATTACGCTAGTAAAAGAAGCCAGTTTTGAAAGCTTACATATTAAGGTTCTGGCCAGTTAACTTGGTTGGTTAGAGCACAGATTGTAACACCAAGGTCAAGGGTTTGGACCACTGTGCTGGCCAGCTGCCAAAAAAACAAAACAAAATGCTTACATACTATGTGATTTCATTTACATGACATTCTCAAAAAGACAAAAATATAGTGATGGAGAACAGATCAGTGGTTGCCACGTGCTGGGGTGGAGGAGAGAGAGTAACTACAAAGGGATAACTCAAGGGAGTTTTTTTGGAGCAATGGAACTGTTCTGTGTCTGATTGTGTTGGTGTTTATATGAATCTATTCTTGTATTAAAATTTGGGCTGTCCAGTTAACTCAGTTGGTTAGAGCACCACCTTGTAACATAAAAGACAAGGGTTTGAATCTCCATACCAGCCAGCTGCCAAAAAGAAATAAAATAAATTTTGTACATAGTCCATTTTAGTGTATGTTAATTAAAAAATAAAATTAAAATATAATGTATTACTATTTTAATATTTGAAAACAATTTTTATCAGAATAAGTACATATCAAAAGATCAAAATTCAGAGGCATTCATTAATTCCTTCTCAACTGTATAAACTGTATAGTTGAAATATAAAATGCAACATTATTAGAAATCTAGTCTTACTACACTCATACTGCTTCACCTGACCCAGACTAAAAAAAAAAAAAAAAA
>NW_007769955.1:5318-6030 GCF_000696425.1 Galeopterus variegatus | reverse complement strand
GCGACACTGAGGGTTGCGATCCGTTGCCGGTCACGAAAAAAGACAAAAAGAAAAAAAAGAATGGTGTTTCTCTGTCCATAATGCCTTGTTTATCTCTGGTTGCTTTTAAGATTTTTTTCCTTTCATTTTAATTTTCAGAAGCTTAGTTATGATGTATTTTAGCATGGGTTTCTTTGGGTTTATCTTATTTAGGATTCACTCAGCTTTTTAAATCTATGGGTTATGTCTTTTGCCAAATTTCGGGAATATTTGGCCATTATTTGTTAAAGAACTGTTTCAGCTCTTCCTTCTTTCTCTTCTCATATCAGGACTTTAATGACATGAATGTCCCTAAGGCTATGATCATATGATCATATTTTTGGTCTGTTTTCTCTCTGTTGTTCCAAATTCTATTGACTTGTCCTCAAGGTCCCTGACTGTGTCTTCTGTTTCCTCCACTCTGCTGTTGGACCCATTGTTCAGTTTTATTTCAGTCATTATACTTTTCAATTCTATGATTTCCATTTGTTTCTTTTTTGTAACTTCTATTTTTGAGGTTTTATATTTTTTCATTTGTTTTAAAGATATTCATAATTACTTGTTGAAGCAATTTTATGGAGGCTGCTTCAGAATCTTTGTCAGATTTTTCCATTTGATTCTTTTCAATATTGTCATCAACTTTTTTCTCATTCAAGTTGTGATTTTGATGATTCTTGGCGTGATGAGTGATTTT
>NW_007769955.1:1542-3655 GCF_000696425.1 Galeopterus variegatus | reverse complement strand
CTGGTTCCTAGGCCAGGATATATGGGAGATAAAAAGAAAGCCCAAGGAACCAACCGTTTTGTAGTCCTGCACATATACTTGTTCTGGTCTACTGCATGGGTATTTTACCAGTGTGAGTGAAAAGTAGAACCTTACCTCCTCCGAGGACATCGCCTTACATCCTTTATCTACAGTTGTCTTAAATATGTCCTCTCTATACATTGAGAATCATATCTGACAGAGGTATAATTTTTGTTTCAAGAGTCAAACAAAATTCAAGCGGATAAGGAAAATCTTTGTTTCCTGAATGTTATATCTTTTGTTGTAGTCCCACAGGTCCTTGAAGTTCTATTTGGTTTTTGTTTCCCCCAGTCTCTTTCTCTGTGGTGTCCAAATACATAATTTCTATTGTTCCATCTTCAAGTTCTCTAATTATTTCCTCCGTCTTTTCTATACTGCTATTGAATCCATCCACTGAGTCTTTTAGTTATTGCATATTTCAGTTCTAAAATTTCCCTTTGGCTGTTCTTTATATCTCCTATCTATTTTTGCTGGGTCTATTGGTTACTTCATTTGTTTCAAGCAATTCTTTGAAGCAGTTTTATGAGGGCTGCTTTAAAATCTTTATCAGATAATTCTGACATCTTTGTTGTCTTGGTATTGGCATCTGTTGGTTGTCTTTTCTCATTCAAGTAAAGATTTTTCTGCTTCTTGGTAAGGCAAGTAATTTTCTAGTTTATTCTGCACATTTTGGGTATTCTATTATGAGACTTGTGATCTTATTTAAATCTCAGGACTTAGCAGGCCTCTTCTGACCCTGCTCTGGGAGGGGAAGGGAAGCACAACCTTATTCCTGCCACATGGGGCTGGGAGTCCAGGTTCCACTGATGAAATAAAAGTTGTTGCTTGAAGAAAATCAAGCACTACATTTGCTTGATATGATGGCTACAGCTGTGAATACTGAAGACCAATCAGTATGCAAATATTAATGTCCTTCTGCATATTAGGACTTGCAACTAAGTATTATGGGAACCAAGAGTTAATTGACATGGCCTTTCTCCTGGAGCTGATGGTTTATTTGAATTGCTAACAAAATTAACTACAATTTATATTTTTACAAAAGGAATCCTTTTTAAAAAAATTTTACAATTACAAAATAATTTAATAGCACTTTATGTGGTAAATAGAAAAGAGAAAACAAGTTTGACTATAATAAAAACATTGATTTTTTTGGTATATTCCGTTTCAGTGTTTTTTATATTTCTGTAAATGCTCTCTAATCATAGAATACATAGAATTCTCTATCCCACATTATTATATATTTTCTTTTTTGTTCAATAGCCTTTATAAATTAAATTTAATCGTGGTCTACTTTTCAATTGAGTGCACATAGATTAATTTGCTTAAACATTTTACTATTGTTGAGAACAAATTATTCCCCCAACCCCTTTTTTTTTGGGCAAATACTTCAATGAACATGTCACATTGCAGAATCTTTCCTTAATTTAGAATTGGTCAGAGTATGAACCTCTTAATTACTCTTTATACATAATTTTAGCATTTACTGGTAGATCTTCCCTGCAGCAATTCTTACGGTAGTGTTCTAATGGTGACTTTCTATTTTCTTCATTCCTTTAATATATAGTAATTGGAATTTTCTCCCCCATTTTAAATTTATTCAGTCATTTATTCATATCAACATGGGCTGATGGATAATAATTTTGCTCTTTGGGTTAAAATCCAGTACCGTGGTTATTTATTCTGTTCCTCACACTGTTCCACCGCCCGCTGCTGGGAGCTATTTCAGGTTGGCTTCTGTGTCCTTTGACGTGCTCCCACTCTTCGTTTTCCTTCTGGAGCACTTCCCTACTTTTTTGGCACCACAATGTGTTCCAGGCTTAGCTTGTATTTTCCCTGCCCCAGTCCTGGAAGCAACCACTTCTTTTTTTTATTCCTTCAGGAGCACGTTTATTGTGTTTGAGATGATACATCAGGTGCTCTCTGAGCTACAAAAGGTAAAAGGAAATCCTCTCATTACAAGCTGACAAAGGTAAAAGGTAAAACATTTTTCAAAACAGCATGAACCACATACTCAGAAATAGATCTGGGTTTAATACAAATGACATAATTCCTA
>NW_007769955.1:0-1056 GCF_000696425.1 Galeopterus variegatus | reverse complement strand
AATTCCTAGTCATCTACGGCTACTTTTATAACTTCATACAGATAATGAATTAGGCTAAAATACACCATAATATTTGGTAGACTTCAGAACCAGTATCCTTAGTACATCACAAAATACATTTTGATATTACAAAGAAGCAAGACTTGGTGTTTTAAACGTAACTAATCTACAGCTACAAAGTTCTACTCTTGACAGCATTTACCTTTTTGGGGAGTCTCCTGGTCTCCAAAGGATAAGAGCAGAAAGTAGAATCAGTATAACATATACACAGAAGTCGGTATTGTAAAGGCTATGAAGATTTGCAGCACAGTGAGAAGATGCCTTCTGCTTCCTCACACCGCATACAAATTATGTGAATTATGTTGCCTATCTCTTGGTCCACTGTCTGGCTATACTGTCATGTTCTGCTCTGTTAGTCAAATACTGAGTGGCTATGCTTCCAACTAAAGGATCTGCAGGGTTGCAGTCTGTCAAAAGGGAACAAATAGACAGCAAAACCTTTGAAACAGTCAAAGCGGGACTCCAGTTGTCTTTAAGAATGTCCAGACAGATGACTCCCCGACTGTTGATGTTGCCGTGATAGATTCTGGTACGGAAAGTAACCTTTGGTGGCTTAATGGATAATCTGATGAAAATGTGATATCCAGAAAAAACACACCACCTCCATATACAGAACCTGGTGGACCATTCATAAATGTTATCTCCTCTAGGCCCAGCACTGCAGTTAGGAGGAGGATCAAGGGTTATTTCAGCTAGCTCCTTCTCAATTCTTCTCAATTCAATAGTGGATCACTTAGCAGTGGTTTTGCCAGAGAGTTTGATGTTTTTCTTCTGTTGGGTGGCAGAGGGTTTTCTACTTGTTCTTCGGGCTGTGGAGCGGCTGGGTCTTGCTGGTGCGCATCTGAACTGCCACTGCTAGTGCTGGGGCTCTCATCATTGGACCTTTGCCTATCACTGGACATCTTGGTGAAGTTATCTCTTGGAAAACAGCTGCTCTAGACATTTGCACGACCAGCAGCCAAGATTCATCCGGCCAAGACGGAGCTGCCCCCCGGG
>NW_007769954.1:5634-6030 GCF_000696425.1 Galeopterus variegatus | reverse complement strand
TTTTTTTTTTAAGCGTGGCTGTTTATTGCTCTAAGTTTTCCTCTTGATAGCATCCCACAAATTTTGATATGTTGTGTTTTCATTTTTATTCATTTTGAAATATTTTTAAATTTCTCCATTCGTTCCTTCTTTGACTCAGGGTTATTTAGAAATTTGTTATTTAATTTCCAAATGTTTAGGGACGTTCCTAGATATCTATTATTGAATTTTACTTCCACCAAAGTCAGAGAACATATCTTGTATGTTTTGAATCATTTTACATCTATTGAGGCTTATTTTACAGCCCAGGGTCTGGTCAATATTAGAAAATGTTCTGTGTCCACTTGAAAAGAATGTTCAGGGCCGGCCCGGTGGCGCACTGGATAGTGTGCCGCTTGGGAAGCGCGGCGGCGCTCC
>NW_007769954.1:0-369 GCF_000696425.1 Galeopterus variegatus | reverse complement strand
ATCTATTTCTTTCTTTATTTAACTTTGATAGTTCGCATGTTTCAGGGAGTTTGCCCATTTCATCTAAGTTGTCTAGTTTATTGGCATAAAGTGGATCACGATACCCCCTCATTATCCTTTCTGTATATTCAGAATCTGTGTGATGTCATGTTTCTGAATCTGATATTAGTAATTTTTATCTTCTCCCTCCTTTATTCCTGAACTGTCTGCCTGGAGAGTAATCAATTTTATTGATTTTTTTAAAGAACCAGCTTTTGGTTTTATTTATTTCCTGTGTTGGTTTTCTGATTTCCATTTTGTAGATTTCTGCTCTGTCCTTTATTATTTCCTTTCTCCTGCTGAGTTTGGGTTTAATTGCCTTTTTTTTTT
>NW_007769953.1:5119-6030 GCF_000696425.1 Galeopterus variegatus | reverse complement strand
ATGGGATCCGAACCCTCGGTGGGAGTGCCGCCGCGCTCCCAAGCGGCGCACTCTCCAGTGCTCCAGTGGGCTGGCCTGATACTGTTTATTTCTATAAATATTATTGAACTTTATTCAGGAAATCAGTTAAGTTACTTGGAAACAGTTTGATCCTTTCAGGTCTTGCCTTTAAGATTTGTTAGATAGAACAAGAGATGTGTTTAGTCTCGGGCTGATTACTGTCTCCTTCTGAGTCTTCTACACAGTGCCTGTGAATGACAGGCTCTCCGTTCAGCTGTTGGGCCCAGGCACAGTTCCCAGCCCTGTGTAGCACCAAGTTCTCTTCTTTCCATCCTTTCAGGTGGTGCTATCCCCAGCGGGGCATGGGAAGCTTCCTCCCACGCATGTGCTGACCACCACTCTGCTGAATTCTCAGGAGAGCACTCTGCAGAGCTTACTCCAGAGTTCTCTCTGTGCCACACTCTCCTTTCCAGTGTTTGTTCTATCCTGCAAACTGTGGGGACACTGGTCCTCCAGATTCTCATATGCATTGCCTTTACATGACAAGGGACTGTATTTTAAAGACCTCTTCCGTGAATCCACTACCCAGCCCTTAGGCCTGCTCTGCTGAGTGAATGTTTTCTCAAGTAAAGACCCTGTGCCAAACTGAGTTTTAGGAGGAGCTCCCCACACCCCTCATCTCCCATATCCAAGTCCCTGTCCAGCTTCCCCTCCCACTGCCCCATAGACTTCTTTTCTCCTTTGGTGTAGCTGAGAGTGAGTCATCCTGATCCCTCTCTTTTGGAACTTTTTAATTTGTTTTGATTTCTTCTCAGATTTGAGTAGGAAGATAGACTCATTGTTTCACACAGTTAAAAAAGTAAAGGATGCAAATCTGCTTATATAAAAAAGACTCTATGGGCTTATGTGAC
>NW_007769953.1:0-665 GCF_000696425.1 Galeopterus variegatus | reverse complement strand
AATTATATGATTTTCATCAAATTTCAGCCCTTATTCCTCAATTTTCCTCCCCACACCCCCCGGGCACTCCAATTTCTCATATTAGGCCTCTTGCATTGGTACCACAGATCACTGATCCTTTGTTCATTTTTAAACATTTTATTCTATCTGTCTCATTTTTTATAGTTTCTATTCTTGTGTCTTCACCAGTCTTTTCTTCTGCAATTCTAGTCTGTCATTAATCCTGTCAAATATATTTTCCATTTCAGACATTGCAGTCTTCATCCCTAGAAGTTTCATTTGGGTTTTTGTTTGTTTCCTTTCATCTTCAAATGCCTGCACTCCACTTTTTAAACATGTGCTATACAGTTATAAATGTTTGAATGTTCTTCTCTGCTAATTCTAATATCTGTGTTACTTTTGAGTCGGTTTCAATTGGTTTTCCTCTTCATTATGGGTTGTATTTTCCTGTCTGCATGTTTGGTCATCTTTGATTGGATACCAGATATTGTGAACTTGACCTTGTTTAAGATACTGTTTATTTCTTTTTTTTTTTTTCCTTTTTGTCTTTTTTACTGACCGGTAATGGGATCGCAACCCTTGGTGTTGCGCCCGCACCACTCTAAGCCAGTGAGTGGGAACCGGTCTCCACATGGGATCCGAACCCTCGGTGGGAGTGCCGCCGC
>NW_007769952.1:5761-6030 GCF_000696425.1 Galeopterus variegatus | reverse complement strand
TTTTATATATCTTTGACAGACTTCACTTTAGAATCTCAAACCCCAAACATTTGGATCTTGGTGCTCTAGTTCCACTGGGACAACCTTCCTTTGAGGCAGAAATGCCTCATGGCCCACTGCCATTGTGGGAGAGTCACAATGCGACAGAAACAGTAGGGAATATGTTGATGTATTGTCCCTATACACAACACGTGGGTGCAAGATGCTGCCTTCCACTAGTTGTGCAAAGACAGACCTGTGCTGGGGAAAAGCACAGCCTGTGCTCTGTG
>NW_007769952.1:0-448 GCF_000696425.1 Galeopterus variegatus | reverse complement strand
TGTCCCTTTTGAGGGCCTGGAGGGAATTCTGCTGTCCTCCCGCACTGCTCCGGGGGTATGGGAACTTTGGGACTGTCACAGGCCTCTCCATCTGGGCCACCAGGAGCCACTTCTACTCTGCTGCTCCTGCCCACGCTGGGGCCCAGTTCCCTTGTGATGTCGCTGTCCTCGCAGCATAGGAGAGAGAGGCAGAGGGATCATTTGCTCTTCAATCACTGATCCTCTTTGGTCGTTCCCTCCTTCCCCTTCATCCTCTAAGAGGCAGCAGTGATAGGCTCTTTCTCAGGGACGGCAGTGAAAAGTCCTCTTTTCCTTTCTGCTCTCCTTGTCTCTGTTCTAGTTGGGGATTTCATCTCAGGATGGGGAGTAGGGTGGGGTGACCAAATCTTTTATATATCTTTGACAGACTTCACTTTAGAATCTCAAACCCCAAACATTTGGATCTTGG
>NW_007769951.1:5765-6030 GCF_000696425.1 Galeopterus variegatus | reverse complement strand
TTTTGTTTCTTTACCAATTACCCAGTTTGTGGTATTCCATTATAAGCAACAGGAAATGGACTAATACAGAGGCTTTTGATTTTTTGAAAGTAAGGTTATTCAGGTATAATTTATATAATAAAATTCAGCCTTTTAGTGTACAACAAACCAATTACCCAGTTTGAGGTATTCCATTATAAGCAACAGGAAATGGACTAATACAGGGGCTTTTGATTTTTTGAAAGTAAGGTTATTCAGGTATAAGTTATATAATAAAATTCAGCCT
>NW_007769951.1:0-263 GCF_000696425.1 Galeopterus variegatus | reverse complement strand
AATCCATTGATGGTTTAATGGTGGTCATGGGCATGGTTCTGATGGCTTTAAAAGGAGAGCAGTGAGAAGCTCTGTCTCTGTGCTTCTGGTGTCCATCATGTGACACCTTGCATCACTGTGTAGAGTCACCAAGAACAAGGCCCTCACCAGAGGTGTTCCCTGGAATTTGGACTTCCAACCCTCCAAAACTGTAAGCAATACATTTTGTTTCTTTACCAATTACCCAGTTTGTGGTATTCCATTATAAGCAACAGGAAATGGAC
>NW_007769950.1:5602-6030 GCF_000696425.1 Galeopterus variegatus | reverse complement strand
CTTCCTGGACTTGGGACTTCCTAGCCTCAGAAACTGTAAGCAATAAATTTTGTTTTCTTTATAAATTACCCAGCTCCAGGTATTTATGTTACAAGCAACATAAATGGACTAATACACTTTCCTTGCCTCTTCCAGCTGTGGTAGCTGCAGGAATTCCTTAGCTTGTGGCTGCATAGCTGCAATCTCTGCCTCCATCTTCACGTGCTTCTTCTCTCTGTGTCTTCGTGTGTCCTTTTTGTCTCTTATAAGGACACTCTCATTGGATGTAGGGCTCACCCTCAATCAGTATGATCTCATCTCAATCCTTATCTAATTATATCTACAAGGACCCTATTTTCAAATAAGGACACATTCTGAGGTTCCAGATGGACATGAATTTCTAGGGGCACTATTCAACCCACCCTGGATCCTAAGAACCAATTTTTGCA
>NW_007769950.1:0-232 GCF_000696425.1 Galeopterus variegatus | reverse complement strand
ATTGTAGGACCATACCATAGTGAATGGATTAATAATGATGGTCAGGGGCATGGTTCTGAGAGCTTTAAAAGGAGAGTGCGTGAGGAACTATCTCTCTCTCTGTTCTGCCATTTTCTACCATGTGAGACCCCTGGGTCACACTCACCACCACGAAGGCCTTCACTCGATGTGCTTCCTGGACTTGGGACTTCCTAGCCTCAGAAACTGTAAGCAATAAATTTTGTTTTCTTTA
>NW_007769949.1:5466-6030 GCF_000696425.1 Galeopterus variegatus | reverse complement strand
CTCTGTTTCAATTTTTTGGACAGTTTGGAGAAAATTGGTATTAATTCCTCTCCAAAGGTCTGGTAGAATTCACCAGTAAAGCCATCCGGTCCTGGGCTTTTCTTTATGAAAGAAGGCTGATTACTGCTTTAATCTTGATGCTTGCTATTGGTCTATTCACATTTTCTGTTTCTTCTTGGTTCAAGCTTTGCAGTTTGTATGTGTCCAGAAACTTATCCATTTTCTCCAGGTTTTAAAATTTGTTTGTGTATAGTTGTTTACAATAGTTTCTAATGATTCTTCATATTTCTGTGGTGTCAGTTGTAATGTCTCCTTTTTCATTTCCGATTTTTATTTGGGTCTTCTTTTTTTTTAATTAGCCTAGGTAATGGTTTGTCTTTTTTGTTTATCATCTCAAAAACCAACATTTTGTTTCATTGATCTTTTGTATTATTTGGAGGTCTCTATTTCATTTAGCTCTGCTATGATCTTAATTATTTATTTCTGCCTACTGATTTTAGGATTGGATTGCTCTTCTTTTTTTTTTTTTTTTTTGTCTTTTTGTCTTTTTCCGTGTCCAGCAAC
>NW_007769949.1:0-602 GCF_000696425.1 Galeopterus variegatus | reverse complement strand
CCTTTATTTCTTTCTCTTGCTTGATTGCTTTGGCTAGTACTTCTAATACTATGTTAAATAGAGTGGCGATAGTGGGTATCCTCATCTTGTTCTTAAGGGAAAAGCTAAAAGCTTTTCAAGATGTTGTTGGAGGTGGATTTGTCATGTATGGCTTTTATTGTGTTGAAATATTTTCCTTCAGTACCTAATTTGCTGAGAATCTTTATCATGAAGGGATGCTGAATTTTGTCAAATACTTTCTCTGCATCTGCTGAGATTATCATATGGTTTTTGTACTTGATTTTGTTGATGAGGGGTATCATGTTTATTGACTTGTGCATGTTGAATCATCCTTGCATCTTTTAGATAAAACCCGCTTTATCATGGTGTATAATTTTTTTGATGTGTTGCTGTATTGTTTGTTAGTATTTTTCTTTTTGAGGATTTTTGCATCTTTGTTCATCAAAGATATTGGCCTGTAGTTTTCTTTTTTTGTTGTATCTTTGCCTGGTTTTAGTATCAGGGTGATGCTGGCCTCATAGAATGAGTTTGGGAAAATGGCCTCTGTTTCAATTTTTTGGACAGTTTGGAGAAAATTGGTATTAATTCCTCTCCAAAGGTCT
>NW_007769948.1:5572-6030 GCF_000696425.1 Galeopterus variegatus | reverse complement strand
ATTAGTTGAGCCTACATGTGAACCTAGGTCCATCTTATTTCAAATTTCATTCTTTTAACCCGTATGTGGTCTGCTGCCTCTATTACTCTTTGTTTTCTTCTGGATTTCATAGATTTCTCAACCATACAGTTTTTATTACCATTAAATCAGTCTTTCCTTTTGTGATGAGTAAAAGTGTCCAACTACTCATCTAGTAAGAAATGGAATGGAATGTTTAATGAACTGTTCATATTTTTTTTAAATGCAAAGATAAAGAAAACAGTTTCAGAATGTGTTTTGAATAGAAATAATACAATGTAATTATATGTGGATATGATGTTATGAGGAATACAGAGAAAGAAAAGTCTCTCCTGCTTTTGCACTAGGTCCCCTTGAAGCTCTAAGTAGGGAGGCTATCAACACAGGAACAAATCTTTATTTTTTAAAAATGTAGTTTAGTTATGATTTTTTTGTTTAAA
>NW_007769948.1:0-419 GCF_000696425.1 Galeopterus variegatus | reverse complement strand
CAACACTAAATGTTCATGTTCAATGTTAATGCATTAATACCCAGACTAGAACATGGTAGCAGCTACTTGCTCCATCCCTCATTCTCATTATTTATGAAACATCATGAATGATAAGGGTATTTTAACAGATTCAGTCTCATCAAAGGGATTTTTAGTCACTAGAGAATAGTAAACACTTTTTTCTAATACCTACACTCTCACACCTAAGTTGTTCAGTGTCATAAATGAGACATGGGCAGGGCTAAGTACTAATTTTGCAACATACTATATTTAATCCGAGTGGTATTAATAGCAATAAAAACCAAACATTTATTGGGATCTTATTGTATGTTAGGTATTGTTCTAAGTACTTTAACTTTTATAACTGTTCTACATGGTGGGTATTATTTGCCTCATTTTACAAGAGAAATTGATACTGA
>NW_007769947.1:5292-6030 GCF_000696425.1 Galeopterus variegatus | reverse complement strand
CCCAGGCTTAGATCTTTGAAGACACTTCACCGCCCCCCCCCCGCCCCCTTTTAGAAAGCCAGAAGAATTGTATTTGGAGAAAACATGGACTAGTTTTAACTAGAGATTTTTCAGCGAGATGAAAATCCAAAGAAATACTCCTGTCATCAGTCTGTATTTTGAGGGAGAGGTTGTTCTTTTTTGTACTGTTGGTCCACCTTTCTTTCTCCACTGAGTTTCTGTTTTCTTTTAAAGTTTCTGTCCCCTGACTTCAGCCTTATGTGGGTTTGTGATGTTTGGAGGCGTGCACATGAGTAGTGGCAATGGCTGATTGGACGCATCAGCTGTGGCTGACACAGGAAGCAGATTAATGGGCTAGAGAGGAGAAATAAATAAGAAGGGCCGTCTCACAGCCCTGGGCTGAGGAGTTCTCTTGATTGTTATTATTATCTGTCCTTACTCCACCCCCATATTTTCCAATTAACTCTCCCCAGCTAACTTGGAACACCCCTTCCTCCCAACACCGTCCTATAGCATGTCTTCAACTCCCAATCCAAACAGATGGAAAGATTGAGGCACTTAGAACTGAGGCTAAGGGAAGCAGAGAGAAAATGGGGAAGGAAATACCAGAGCTGGATTAACATCCAGTCAAACTAGCAGGTTTCTAATCCTGTTCTGGGCAAGATCTGGAAAAAGATTGTTAGGTTCTTTTTGAACTATCTCTCCCTTTCTTCAATATTAAATATACATTTCCCCTTC
>NW_007769947.1:2686-4444 GCF_000696425.1 Galeopterus variegatus | reverse complement strand
TGTTAGGTTCTTTTTGAACTATCTCTCCCTTTCTTCAATATTAAATATACATTTCCCCTTCTCAGGACCCCTTGTTTCCCACTTTCCAGTCTGTCCCCTGTCCAGGGGTGGGGCTATCCTGGCTCTAGGCCCCCGCATTCCATCTCCCCACACCACCACGTTCCTGCTGAGTGTTTAACTCCACCCTTGAAGCTGCCGCCTACAGAATTCTTGACTTCCTGGAATAATGAAGTTGAGGGACAGAACCTGTCTTTCCTTATATCTTCCCCTTCTCTTTGTTTCTTGGATGAGAGCAGAAGCTTTCTGCTTCCTGAGAATTCATGGGGGTAGACAGCTCAGAGAGGGGTAGAGGACTGAGAGCTCAGGAGCCTGAGGATGGGGCTGTTGGTCTCCCCATCACCACCACCACCGGCAGCCATATTCCAGCTCTGAAGACTAAACCATTCGTTTCAGAGATTAGTTGCAGCATTCAGGTGTCATAACTCATTCCTGGGTACAACTAGGTTAACAAGCTTAGGAGTAGTTAAGGAGACCTGATCAGAATGAGAGGGTCCCATACTCGGTTGAATTTTGAATTTAAGAGCCAGAAGGTGTGAGGGATGGGATGGGGAAATGGAGGTGGAGAGTTTGGAATGCCCAAGGAGGTTAAGAGGTGAAAAAGAAGGGACTTGGGGGTGGGGAGCAGAGCCTGGGATACTGAGACTTGGTCAATGGGACAGTGAAAAGGAAGCAGAAATTAGAGATCTGAACTCTAAGAAGGGTCTATAAACCAGAGAGGGTACAATGTGAGACAGGGTGGGGACTGACTTGTAAGGCCAGACCTTTGTTCTAGAGACTAAGAGTGATACCTCTAAAAGGTCCTATTAACCCTCAGGAGCTGGAAACTAGGTATGCCTTCATTTCCAGGTACAGTGGCAGGGGCTGTGGGTTGATGGAGATGGAGCAGAGAGACTTTGTGGTATCAACCCTTTTTCTCTTAGGAGGACAGATATATCGAGGCCAGAATGGAAGAATCATCACTAAGCCGGGCACCATCCCGGGGTGGAGTCAACTTTCTGAATGTAGCCCGGACCTACATCCCCAACACCAAGGTGGAATGTCATTACACCCTACCCCCAGGCACCATGCCCAGTGCCAGTGACTGGATTGGCATCTTCAAGGTATCCCTGGAACCTCATTTGGCTTAGGTTTATGGGCCTTAGTTTGGGTGGAATAAGGGGAATGACTAGGCTCTTGGATTCTCAACCTCAGGTCGATAGAGAAGAGAGAAAGATGTCACAGATGACAGAGGCCATCTGTATAAGCAAATTTCATCTTCTCCCTATCTTAGGCTTCCTCTCTCCTGACATATTAGTGTTCCTCTACTTTCCCTGTCTCTTATTATCCTTGCCACTGTAACTCCATCTTATCCCCCTCATTCAATCCATCAGCCCCTTCTACAATCCATAGATGGTGGTTCCATCACCATACCTCTCTCCCACCTTGGACTTTCACAGGTGGAGGCTGCCTGTGTTCGGGATTACCACACCTTTGTGTGGTCTTCAGTGCCTGAAAGTACAACTGATGGTTCCCCCATCCATGCCAGTGTCCAGTTTCAAGGTACAAAAGAAGATGAAAACCTGGGAGGGAGAAGCCAAGGGAGTAGAGGTTTGGAAGAAGGAGTGGGCTCAGAAACATAAAATTTAGGTACAGAGGACAAGGAAAAATAAATGCAAATAAATGTAATTAAACTATATCCAACAAAGCTCAGCAAATATA
>NW_007769947.1:0-1726 GCF_000696425.1 Galeopterus variegatus | reverse complement strand
CCTACTCAAAGAAGGAGGAACTCTGCTTATGGAACTAGGGAGCGGGGAAGAGGGAAATCATCATGTATTGAGAAGAGGGTAATCATGAGATTCTGAAAGACCTGGGTTCGCATCTCAGTTCTAATACTTACAAGCTGTTTGACCTTGGGAAAATTGCTTAACTTCTCTGTATCTGTTATCTTGACAGTAAAAGGGGATGATGCCTGGCTTATAGGGACAATATGAGGATTTTAACTGATACAGGTAAAGCTGTTAGCACAGTGTCTGGTACATGTTGGGTGCTCAATAAATGGTAATTAGCACTATTATGATTATCACAGAGGGGAGTGGATTTGGGAAAGAGAGGAAGGAGAAGGCTAGGCAGAAAGGAGGGAGAAGAGTATCTCAGTACAAAAATAGTCTGTATACAATGAAGAGTCTCGAGAGAAAACACTATACGGAACAGGGAGCAAGAAGCTGGAGCCAGGGACAGCAGATAATGAGTAGCACTAAGGGGAAGGGGTACCTGCTGGGCACATGAAGACCTGGGATCATATTGGGGTCTTGGGTCCATTCTTCCCACAGCCAGCTACCTGCCCAAACCTGGAGCCCAGCTTTACCAGTTCCGATATGTGAACCGCCAGGGCCGGGTTTGTGGGCAGAGCCCTCCTTTCCAGTTCCGAGAGCCAAGGCCCATGGATGAACTAGTGACCTTGGAGGAGGCGGATGGCGGCTCTGACATTCTGCTGGTGGTCCCCAAGGCAACTGTGCTACAGGTAAGAAAAGAGCAACAGAGTTGCTCCCAGGCAAGGGAGTGCAAGGACGGCACTGCGAGGGGCCCCTTCCCACTGCACCCTCACCTTATCTGTAGTCTCACCTGAAGACCTCACTGGGAGTTAAACAAAGTCCTGCCTTCAAAAGAATCTCAATCTAACACAGACAGTCATGAACATGTGGGGCAGGAAGACAAGTCACCAACAGGCCAGTGTAACTCAAGATCTCATATGAACTTTTTGAGCCTTCCTTCTCCAAGTGCTACATCCTGCCCAGGGCACTTCCAAAAGGTGGAGGAAGGCTACTCTCGGGAACATTCAGAGGAAGGGGAGGATGAGACCCATTTCCAGGACAAGTGAGAGCAGATAGGCAGGGCCCCAGACCTGCACCATCCAGTACCAGAGGCGCTAACCACATGTGCTCTTGAGCATTTCAAATGCAATTAATCCAAATTGAGGTGTACTATATGGGTAAAATACTCACTGAATTTTGAAGACTTAATATTTAAAAAAAGAATGTAAAAGATCTCAATAGTTTTTATATTGATTACATGTTGAAATGCTAATATTTTGGATAAAATATTATTAAGATAATATTAAATATTTTAGATAAAATAATTAAATTAATTTCCTCATACCAGCTAGCTGTGCCCAAACATTAATTTCATGTCTTAAATGGCTACTCTAAAATTTTAAATTATATATGTGGCTTGTATTATATTTCTTTGGTGCCAAATAGAGAAGAATTAGGGAGTGGAGGCAGATATTAGCAAGGAAGACTTTCTGAAGGAAGGCGCGGGACTGGGCCAGGTGGGAAGGAAGTATATTCCCCAGATAAGAGGAAAGGCCTGAGAAAGGCTCAGAAGGTGAGAATGAGTAGTTTTTCTTGATTTAGACAAACCCCTGCCCTCTAGAACCACAAGTCTAATAAAATACATGGAATCGGGCCGGCCCGGTGGCGTACTGCTACAGTG
>NW_007769946.1:5707-6030 GCF_000696425.1 Galeopterus variegatus | reverse complement strand
TTGATGGGTTGCATTGTCATGCCATGCAGTTTACTTAGAAAGAACAGAACCTCATAGTTAGTTCCACAGAAGTACTGGCTGTTATTATGACAAGTTGGACACAGAGTGGGTGCCTGGTACTGAAGAGCATTGGATTAAAAAATGTATAGTGATTCATAGAGTTTTCCAGTCTGGTCAGAGAGCAAGCGAACAACCAACCAACCAACCAACCAACCAACCAAACAAACACCCAAAAAACAAAAAACAGAAAAAAAAAGAAAGAAAAAGAAAGAAAAGAAAGTAATTAAATAAACTTAATTTTTTAATTAAAAAACTTATCTTTC
>NW_007769946.1:0-234 GCF_000696425.1 Galeopterus variegatus | reverse complement strand
AACCTCGGCGGGAGCACTACCATGCTCCCAAGCAGCGCACTCTCCAGTGCGCCACCGGGCCAGCCCATATACTCCAAGGTTTTGAGATTCGACTGCAGAACATGAATCCCTGAGAGAGGGTGAGGGAAGTAGCCTGGGGTAGAGGGAGGGGTTGGGCTGGACGCAGATGTAAGAACAGATCCAGTAGACCCACAGCACGCTCTGTGCTGGGAATACCCTGAAAGTTGTCCTGAG
>NW_007769945.1:5828-6030 GCF_000696425.1 Galeopterus variegatus | reverse complement strand
AACGGCTCTCAAACAGGCTTGAAAAGTGTGTTGAATATCTCTGCCAAAAACACTCACTGGAAGTTGAGATTTCATAGGCCAGTTTAACTCTGATGCAGGAGGCAGCGGAATGTGGTTCTCACATCTAGCCTGTAGGAATTTGGGTTCCCAAGTTCTACATGGAAGCCCATTGGAGCCTATTGGGGAAACGGCTTGTGAGAAG
>NW_007769945.1:0-706 GCF_000696425.1 Galeopterus variegatus | reverse complement strand
AGCTTTTGAGCTTAGAATCCAGCATAACACACTGAAACGAAGGTGTGCTAGTTATAAGAGAGGTAGAGCTGAGAGGAGTTTGTTTTCAGAAATTAGACCCGAAATAACATGGTAAACGGCTCTCAAACAGGCTAGAAAAGTGTGCTGAATATCTCTGCCAAAAACACTAATTGGAGGTTGAGATTTCACAGGCCAGTTTAACTCTGATACAGGAGGCAGCAGAATGTGGTTCTCTCATGGAGCCTGTAGGAATTCAGGTTTGAAAGTTCTACGTGGAAGCACTTTCTAGCCTACAGGGGAAACAGCTTGTGAGACTTCTCTTTCAAAACGCGTCAGAGAAGTCTCGAAGCTTAGAATCCAGCATAACTCACTGAATCGAAGGTGTGCTAGTTATAAAAGAGGTAGAGCTGAGAGGAGTTTTTTTCAGAAATTAGACGCGAAATCACACGGCAATCGTCTTTTAAACAGGCTTGAAAAGCGTGTTGAATATCTCTGCCAAAAACACTCACTGGAGGTTGAGATTACACAAGCCAGTTTATCTCGGACGCAGGAGGCAGCTGAATGTGGTTCTCACATGTAGCTTGTAGGAATTCAGGTTTGGAAGTTCAATGGGGAACCCAATTAGAGCCTATGGGGAAAACGGCTTGTGAGACTTCGCTTTCAAAATCTCTGTCAAAAAGGGTCAGAGAAGTTTTTGAGCTTAGAA
>NW_007769944.1:2282-6031 GCF_000696425.1 Galeopterus variegatus | reverse complement strand
ATATTACGGACATTCAGTTATCAATTAAATAAATATTTGCATGTAACAAAATGGTTTGTGTCAGTTTCTAAATGATAGGGATCAATACCTTTCATTCATAGTAAAATGTGGGCGTGTGCTTTTGAGCGAAGAGAACTGAATAAATGGCTGTGTACTATCCAGGACTGAAAAGACAACTTCTCACCACCGCCACTTGGTGTAGGGGACATGTTCTTGGACTTGTGTCCCTGATATTTACAAGGATAATTCAACCCCTGGAGAAAGTACTATTTTCTCTCGTGTGCTGCTGGGAGCACCTGACCCTGCTCGGACACCCCTCCCTCCTCTTCCCCCTTGGTGTCCTCAGTGCGGGGCCCTTTCTCTTCCTGACACAGACCTGGTCACTGTGGAGGTGGCGTGCTGGGTGCAGTTAGTGACGCTCTTGTCCTAAGTCATTTTCATTAGAGGCCATGCTGGCTGCCACATCTGCTCTCAGTGGCCTTCTCTGATACCCCAGGCTGGCTTAGGTTTTTCTTCTTGTTCCCCTCCCACCCGTCCTACCTCAGCAGAAAAGCCCTGTGGGAGCGTGTCTGTCCACTTCTGCTCCTCTGAACAAAGACGCCCAGGTCAGAAACACCCACATGACCCTCCCACCATCCACACAGGGCCCCTGCTGGACACCCCAGAGTGTGACATCGGACCCTGGGGTCCCTCAGAATATACTTGCCATTGAAGGATATAGAGAAGTATAGACAGAAGAAATAATAGATAAGTCAATAATGAGTGAATTTATTCACTTAACTTTAAATTATGGAGGGGTCATTACAAACCAGCTGCTTAGAATTTTATGGTCATAACAGGGAGAATCTCTCCTTCAATGTCAGCTCCTGCTGAGAAATATGGTGAATGGAACATGTTAGAAAAAGAAATAAAGTGGAGACCCGGGGTTTGGTGCTTCTATGCATTTCTCTGATAACGTAAAGAAAAAACTAAAGATGCAGAAGAAATAATTGAAAATTTCAGCCCTAAACTGTTGCTGTTCAAGGCGGTTTGCTTATTTTGTCTTCTCCTTTTTAGCAAATGAGGAAACTGAGGAGCGGACTAATGTCTTTGGCTTTCGAGGCTTCTGCTGGATTAGGCAGAACAGTGACACTTTATTTCTGCCTTCCTTCACTTTTTTAAAAGAAACGGACTGAAGGCTCACAGGCAGGAAATCACTAAATATATGATTAAATCAGTAAATGAAGCACCGACTTAAATACAGCGAGTAAATGGCCACTGAAGGGTTTCTGGGAAGCTCAAGTGTAAGGAACAGCTGTGCTGTTTGTCTTCCCAGAGACCTCACCCCCTCTATCAGGTGACAGCCCCAAGTACCTCCTGGAAAACGACCCCACTCCACCATAGCCAGTCCTGGCTTGAAAAGGGGCTGCCAATCAAGATTGCTGCCCTTCCACAGGAAACCGGTGAGACCCTTTCTGGGTGTGTGAATCTTGAACCAACTAATCCCAGATAGGTCCAGTGTGTCTGATCTCCATCCTCTTCTAAGTGGGTGACTCAGCCGAATCGTCTCTCCAGCAAGCTCCCCTCGATGCCCCACCCCAGACACTCCTAAACTGCAGAAAAAGCCCAGTCAGTTCTGAGTCTTGGAACCACACAACACTTAGGATGGATCTCATAAGTTACAGATGGATGATTAGGATGGATCTCATAAGTTACAGAAAACCTAACCTTCCCGTTCACCACTTGCTGTTACTACACAATTGACACAGAGGCAGCCGTCCCTGTGGCTCTTCTGAGGCTCAGGAGTCGCAACCCTCGTGTCTGCAGGGTTCCATCAGTAGTGCAGGTCAGCCCTGCTCAATGTGAGAGGGAGCACATAACGGGTGATTACCAGGAGGCGGGGTCATTAGAGGCCATGCTGGCTGCCACATCTGCTCTCAGTGGCCTTCTCTGATACCCCAGGCTGGCTTAGGTTTTTCTTCTTGTTCCCCTCCCACCCGTCCTACCTCAGCAGAAAAGCCCTGTGGGAGCGTGTCTGTCCACTTCTGCTCCTCTGAACAAAGACGCCCAGGTCAGAAACACCCACATGACCCTCCCACCATCCACACAGGGCCCCTGCTGGACACCCCAGAGTGTGACATCGGACCCTGGGGTCCCTCAGAATATACTTGCCATTGAAGGATATAGAGAAGTATAGACAGAAGAAATAATAGATAAGTCAATAATGAGTGAATTTATTCACTTAACTTTAAATTATGGAGGGGTCATTACAAACCAGCTGCTTAGAATTTTATGGTCATAACAGGGAGAATCTCTCCTTCAATGTCAGCTCCTGCTGAGAAATATGGTGAATGGAACATGTTAGAAAAAGAAATAAAGTGGAGACCCGGGGTTTGGTGCTTCTATGCATTTCTCTGATAACGTAAAGAAAAAACTAAAGATGCAGAAGAAATAATTGAAAATTTCAGCCCTAAACTGTTGCTGTTCAAGGCGGTTTGCTTATTTTGTCTTCTCCTTTTTAGCAAATGAGGAAACTGAGGAGCGGACTAATGTCTTTGGCTTTCGAGGCTTCTGCTGGATTAGGCAGAACAGTGACACTTTATTTCTGCCTTCCTTCACTTTTTTAAAAGAAACGGACTGAAGGCTCACAGGCAGGAAATCACTAAATATATGATTAAATCAGTAAATGAAGCACCGACTTAAATACAGCGAGTAAATGGCCACTGAAGGGTTTCTGGGAAGCTCAAGTGTAAGGAACAGCTGTGCTGTTTGTCTTCCCAGAGACCTCACCCCCTCTATCAGGTGACAGCCCCAAGTACCTCCTGGAAAACGACCCCACTCCACCATAGCCAGTCCTGGCTTGAAAAGGGGCTGCCAATCAAGATTGCTGCCCTTCCACAGGAAACCGGTGAGACCCTTTCTGGGTGTGTGAATCTTGAACCAACTAATCCCAGATAGGTCCAGTGTGTCTGATCTCCATCCTCTTTTAAGTGGGTGACTCAGCCGAATCGTCTCTCCAGCAAGCTCCCCTCGATGCCCCACCCCAGACACTCCTAAACTGCAGAAAAAGCCCAGTCAGTTCTGAGTCTTGGAACCACACAACACTTAGGATGGATCTCATAAGTTACAGATGGATGATTAGGATGGATCTCATAAGTTACAGAAAACCTAACCTTCCCGTTCACCACTTGCTGTTACTACACAATTGACACAGAGGCAGCCGTCCCTGTGGCTCTTCTGAGGCTCAGGAGTCGCAACCCTCGTGTCTGCAGGGTTCCATCAGTAGTGCAGGTCAGCCCTGCTCAATGTGAGAGGGAGCACATAACGGGTGATTACCAGGAGGCGGGGTCATTAGAGGCCATGCTGGCTGCCACATCTGCTCTCAGTGGCCTTCTCTGATACCCCAGGCTGGCTTAGGTTTTTCTTCTTGTTCCCACCCATAATAGCACGTGCCCCTGCAACTCAGTGGTGTGTACCTGTCTGTCCCCTTGTCCCCTGAGCCTGGGCATAATGGTTAAGTGTGACTGATCTCTGGGGCCCTGGCTCCCAGCACAGCCTTCACGCATCAGGCCTCTGTTGAAGGACTCACTGCAGGAGTGAACCCAGCAAGTTGGACCTGACCCCAGGGAACAATTGGAAGAGACTCCACACTAGGGGGAAGCCCATTTGGCATAAACAGGACTTGGGCACCCGTGAGTACAGGCCAGCGATGCTGCTAATCATCCCACAGTGCACAACCTGCATTCTTCCCCCAAGACAGATTTACTAAT
>NW_007769944.1:0-355 GCF_000696425.1 Galeopterus variegatus | reverse complement strand
AAGATGGGAATAAATCATGGCCAGATTCCAAGTCCCTTTATGTAAGACTATGGTTCAACATAATCTTCCTGGACTATGTTTCCAAATACTGTTCAAGTTGGTTATCCAAATTGAGTCATTCTTGACATACCCAAACTAAATCAGAGTCAAGATTCCAGCGGGGAAATGCACTCAGGGGACATAGCACCTGCTCCAAATAAAATTTTCCACAAGCCCAGCTGCCGAAACTGCCTGTTCTGACCCTAAGACTAGTATTACCTAGTAGTGGCTGAAGCAACTCACCACGACCCTAAGATTAATTTCATCTATTGCTGTCACTCCGCAATCAAAGCCTGCCAACCCCCCAAAACGTCTC
>NW_007769943.1:5597-6031 GCF_000696425.1 Galeopterus variegatus | reverse complement strand
TTTCAGATATGTTGCATTAAGTTTATTATTAAAAATCATTTCACTGTCTCTCTTTACTCTTCTCAAATGTGGCCACTGAAAATTTAAGATTACATATGTGGCTTATAGCTATGCTGAGCAGCACGGCTCTAGAAAGTTTCAGGACAGGATTTGGGTGAGATTAGGTGCCTTCAAATTTTCACTTACAAAGCTGTGAATTATAATATTTGATCAAACCTGACTTTGGAAAAGTTCTCACAAAGATGGCATTTGAGGTTTGGAGCATTTAGTTTTTGTTTCTCTTTATTCGCTTTCCTCCCAAACCTATGACTATAAACAAAACTGAAAGCGTCTTATGTATTCTGCACACTGATTTCCAAATCTTAACTAAATAGTAATTGCTGGTCTGTATTTTACACATACACATGCACACACAAACTCCCCCTGTACAAGGA
>NW_007769943.1:0-227 GCF_000696425.1 Galeopterus variegatus | reverse complement strand
TGGTTTTTATTAATGAACCTTTAGGGATGAAGTTTTCCTTTGGCCCCTACAGGCTGAACAATTGGATGGGCACTAGAGGTGGGCTTGTCCTTCCCCTGACTTCATATGAATAAAAAAAAGTAAAATAGCTGGTTAATATTGTTGCTATTGATTATATTTTGAAATTATAGTATTTCAGATATGTTGCATTAAGTTTATTATTAAAAATCATTTCACTGTCTCTCTTT
>NW_007769942.1:5469-6031 GCF_000696425.1 Galeopterus variegatus | reverse complement strand
TGGCTTCTGATAGTGGCCACTCTCTCAGGAGTAATGATATTCGAAGACTCTTTGCCAAAAAGGTAAATCACAGGAAAAGTCAGCTTGACAGTGTTGGAATTAGTGTCTTTCAATTGTTAACATCTTGTCCTGTTGTGAGGACCTGACCACACAGCCAAAAGGCAGAAACCTGGCAGTTTTCCCCTTCTCTGCACCCAGTTTTCCTTGTGATCTAAAGATAGTTTACCCTTTCTATTGTGGTATGCTCAAACACAGAAGAGTTACCAGTATTTATTGGAATTACTATTTAGCACTCCCTTCTTTAAATAGTTTTATGACTCAGAATATCTTCTGTAGATTGTTATCTTGAGCCAGATTCTCCCAATGTGGAAACTCTTTAGGATCACATTAGGCTCTTTGGAGGAATGAACTAAGTCTTTCAGGCCTGTAGTGTAGCTTCTAATAACTACTTTTATACAATAAATAAACAAGTTATAAAATTTAGTGACTATTGAGCAGAATAATCATTTTTTTCCCTCTGACCCTGGAACCCATGAGACCTCTGATTTTGGCTGCAAGCCAG
>NW_007769942.1:0-214 GCF_000696425.1 Galeopterus variegatus | reverse complement strand
GAGACCACACATCACCTTTCAAGATGTTGACATCTGGCCTTCCACCCAGGCAAGGTGCTGAAGCAAGCATTTTATATGTATCTCTCTGTTTGGCATTCTCAAACCTCTATGAAAGAGGACAGTTACTGTAACAGGAAATAGTTTCAAGACTGTTTTAGAGACAATTTCTTCAAGAAAAATTATATTAAGTTTAGGTTTGGCAAAATCTTGTTCT
>NW_007769941.1:5451-6031 GCF_000696425.1 Galeopterus variegatus | reverse complement strand
GGGAATATAAAATGGTATAGCTGTGCTGCAAAACTGTATGGTGGTACCTAGAAAAATAAAATTAGAATTAACATATGATCCAACAATTTCTCTTATGGGTATATACCCAAGAGAATTGAAAGCAGGGTCTTGAAGAGATATTTGAACATCTATTTTCACAGCAGTATTATTTACAATAGCTAAACTGTGGAAGCAGGCCAAGTGTCCATCAATAGGTAAATAAAATGTGGTATATGCATAAAATGGAGTATTATTCAGACTCAGAAAGGAAGGAAATTTTAACATATGCCATAACGTGGGTGAACCTTGAGGACATTATGTTAAATGAAATTAGCCAGTCAGAAAAAGACAAATACTGTATGATTTTATTTATATAAGGTACTTAGTAAGTGAAAATCATAGAGACAGAAAGCAGGATGGTGGTTTCTAGGAGGGAAAGGAAAATGGGGAGTTGTCATTTAACGGGTGTAGAGTTTCAATTTTACCAGATGAGAAGACTCCTGGAGATGGATGGTGCTGGCCGCACACATTATGATTGTATTTAATACCACTAAAAGTACTTCTAAAAATGGTTAAGGGC
>NW_007769941.1:0-863 GCF_000696425.1 Galeopterus variegatus | reverse complement strand
AGACTGGCTGTAATCAAAAAGACAGAATAACAAATGCTGACAAGGATGTGGAGAGAAGGGAGCACTCCTACACTGCTGGTGGGATTGCAAATTAGTCCAACCACTATGGACAACAGTATGGAGGTTTCTTAAACAACTAAAGATAGATCTACCATATGCCAGCAATCCCACTTCTAGGTATATACCCAAAGGGATGAAAATCATCATGTCGAAGGGATACCTGCACTACCATGTTCATCAAAGCTCTATTTACAATAGCCAAGATTGGAACCAACCTAAATGTCCATCAACAGATGATCGGATAAGGAAATGTGTATATATATATATATATATACATATATACATATATATATACATATATATATATACACATACACACATACCATGGAATACTACTCTTCCATAAAAAAGAATGAAATTCTGCTATTTGCAGCAACATGGAGGAGCTTGGAGAAAATTATGCTGAGTGAAATAAGCCAGGCACAGAGGGAAAAACACCACATGTCCTCATTCATCAGTGGGAGCTAAGAGAGAAAGAAGGAAGGAAAGAAAGACCACAGTGGTGCTTTGGACTTGCAGAGGGAAAGAACAAACCTAGGGTTGTGAAGTGGGGTGGGGCATTAGGAAAGGGGGAGGGAGGTCAGGGATTAATTGGGTGGGGGACACTGGGAATAATTGCAATTTGTGGTAATGGCCATGCTGATAGTATTGATCCAGCCATCACATCTTGGGCACAAGTGTTGACGGTCAGTTTTGTACTCCATGAATATACATAACGAATCTTTAAAAATGTGCAAAGGAGTTTAATAGATATTTCTCCAAAGAAGATACACAAATGGCTAATAAGCACATGAAAAGATGCT
>NW_007769940.1:5623-6031 GCF_000696425.1 Galeopterus variegatus | reverse complement strand
AGAACACGTGGTCCAGATGATATCCCATAATGAGCAAAAGGTGTGAGCACAGTTTAGATTATGGAGTCCCCAAGATGGGATTGTTCCTTATGACATGCAACCCTGGGTCAAAGGCCATTCAGCTGCCAATAAAGAAGCATAAGACTCAGTTCACATGATGTTTGTATTTAAACATAGGAACACATAGAGGTGAATTTCTCTTTCTGGCAGTGTTGCAGATAGATTCTCCCATAAGAAAACCACTAAAACTGCTAGACGTAATATTTTTTTAAAATCCATTTTGTAAATATATCGATGAGCTGAGTAAGATCTTCTCAGAGACCAAAAATCAGGTGAAAGTGGGATACAAAAAAGGTAAGAGGACCCTGAGAGCATTTGCAAATAAGCAAGTTTGTAGCTGAGCTTTTT
>NW_007769940.1:0-967 GCF_000696425.1 Galeopterus variegatus | reverse complement strand
AAAATCAGTTTGTCTTTGTGCAGAATATCTTCAATGATTTTTATTATTCATTTGTATTTGACTATTCTTGTTAAGTATAAGCTATTTGGATATAATATAAACGTTTTTACATTTAGAATGGCTACGATCTGGTGCTCTGGAAAAAGAATGCCACTTGCCACAGTGCCATGCACAGAGTCCACCAAGACTTCACACAAATGTAAATGAAGTGTTTAAGGAAAGGAAAATTAAAATTTAAAAGTGAAATTGTATTGTACATAAATCATACTTCAAATAAACTGTTGGAAAATTTGAAACGTTCATTTTCTTCTTGTACTTGTACATGGGTACTTCAAAAAGATCATAGAAAAATGGAGTTAAAAGAAAATACAAATCTTTCCATGAACTTTTTGAAGTACCCTCATATTTTCATTCTACTTTTCTCACAGAATTATATCTTGATATTTTATACTTTATTGGTCATGCTGTCATTCTTCTCTTAAAAATATGTATGTGACCTGAAATTAATTTTTTTTTTTGTCCTTTTTGTGACCGGCCGTACCGCACTCAGCCAGTGAGCGCATCGCACCAGCCATCCCTATATAGGATCCGAACCCGCGGCGGAAGCACTGCTGCGCTCCTAGCGCTGCACTCTCCCGAGTGCGCCACGGGCTCGGCCCCCTGAAATTAATTTTTAAAAATTATTTCCTGTAGGGGACTGGGGGTGGAGGTGGAAGATAACTTGATCAAACAGCTACCTTATTCCAAAGATAAAAAAGTTTCACCGACAGATGTTTACTTGTGTGGCCTGGATATTGTCACATCACCATGACTATTTAACAATCTGCAGAAAGGTAAGTACAGAAATATGGGATGTGCTGAAAGTCAACAGGGCAGATGTCACCCTGAAATTCCTCATGAACAATCAGAACACGTGGTCCAGATGATATCCCATAATGAGCAAAAGGTGTGAGCACAGTTTAGATTA
>NW_007769939.1:3724-6032 GCF_000696425.1 Galeopterus variegatus | reverse complement strand
AAAAAAAAGTTTTGTGGCATGTGCATAAAGAAAGTCAACATATATAGGAGGTGACATCTGGGCCAAGACTGGGCCTGATGGCATGGTCTGAGCTCTATCAACAGAGAGTGCTCCGGAAGTAGGCTGCAGAAGCAAAGTACATGAGAGGATTTTGAAGCATGGTCATGAACACTATGAATGACATCAAATAGTGACAGCAAATGTAGGAGACAAATCAATGCAAAACACAGCATCCCTCTGGCACAGAGAAATTTAGTTCATTATGGAAGGGCAAGTTAGAAGGGCACTTGTAAAAACTCTGATGCTCAGCAGGAGATGGCAGGTGCCCAGTGGACATGGAAATGCACAGCATACGCCTAGCAGGAAATAGTGGCAGCTGGGCTCATATGCAGCACCCAAGGATACTGGCAGTAGAGCTGTGGCAGTCTTGTGCAAGCAAGCCTGCCTGGCAACTCTTTGTGACTTCCAGGGCTCTACAGATTCTTCATGCAGGATTGTGATCATGATCCAGTGACATTAGAGTTAATGTTATTAATGGGATCCCACTGGCACCTACAGGCTGGTGAGGCCTGGGACAGTTGGAGTTATGTATTTATTAAAGAGTGAAATGCAGCAGTGTAGCATTGGCTTGGCCTTTGGGTGACAAGAAAACTGATGTCAGAGGTTGGAAAGACAGCAGTTCATGTTATGTAGAAACAGAACACCTGGTCAAACTTTCTCATATGGTGAACTGGGAGGCAGATATGCCTACTTAGTCTACAACTGTAAGGGAAGAGGTTGAAAAACAGAATGTTCGTGACGTGTTGGTTGATTTGGAAGAATTGGCTGACTTGTAGTAAGCAGAAATGAGAGAGGATTTAGAGAAAATACATGAGGTTTTACATGATGGAAAAGCTGACTGCTTCAAGACCCCAAACATTATGAAAGAGGAGTTTAAAAAATAAAGAGTTTTGAGTGACAAACATTTAAAACCTCTCTCAGTTAGTTAAAGTGGCTCAATGTAAATCACATTGAGGTTAACCCTATTCTACCCACAAATTCAGACAGCCTTAAGTTGGTCATCATTAGGTTGAAATAGAAAGGATCATGTAGGAGAAGATGCAATGAAATAAATCAGTTTCCATTGTTAATGTCTAGTAGAACTTAAGCATGTTTTCAAGCATCTGGAATTGACGAAAAGCAGATAGATCAGAAGACTACCAAGTTGTGAAGAATCTTCACTGCTAAACAAAAGCCTTTAACTCTTCCAACAGTATGATAACTTTGGGTCCTCTTGTTTTCAAGAGCAGGAAGAAGGGTATAAAAGCTATGCAGTCCCCCAAAAGAATGTGCTCCTCAGTATCTTCTTCAGATGTGACCAAGGAAGACATGCAAAATGAAGAAGAAAAAAACTCCCAGAGGACAGAACCACGACAAAGAAGAATAACAAATAAGAGAGCTGCCCCCAGAGAGCAGTGTCAGGGCCTAAAGGAGAAAATTTGCTCACTGTCAAGGTAGGGGGACTTCAAAATGCCTGCAGTTCTGTAACTGCTAAGGAGTGGTAACCCAAGCTGAGTCTGGCATCCTTCTCTTTCCCAAATTGTTCAGGTGTGAAATGATGTATTTTTAAGCTAAGACAGTGGCAGTGAGAACAGAAGAGAAAGGATGATTTTGATACATACTGAGAAGGGTAAATTGGTGCCACAGTGAATCACTCGAGTAAGTGGATGGGGAAAGGAAAGAGTCTGAGAAGATTCTGGTTTTTGTTTGGTTGATTTTTTTTATCATTACACAATGTAAACACTTTTGGGGACCTTGAACAATTACACCTGAAGCCCCCTCTCCCCCTTTCTCGACTTTGGTGGCCTCATTTCTATTCTCTTTTTTTAAGTTCAAGGAATCGTTGTGATTGTTGTATCTCTCTCTTTTTTTTAACTTTTACTTTTTTTCAGCTCCCACTTATTGATTTTTTTAAATCTAATAAAATTGATGATGGTGTCATTCATAAAGATTCAGAATTCAAATCAGTTTTCAGGAGAAGATGATGTCAGTATTGCATATTGTTGAGTTTGAGTTTCTATAAAACATCCAGATATTTGGTACCTGGTTAGCTGTATGTTTCAAAAACTCATGAGAAAGAACTGGGCTGTAAATAGAAATTTGAGAATCTGCCATTTATTCATTTATTAATTTATTCATGGGACAAACATTTATTGATGTTTGGCATACAAAGATGACTCCAAAATTCTTAGAGTTTCATGAAAGGCCTAAAGAGTAATAAGCACCATGATAAACATACACCCAGGGAGTTCAGAAGGGGACACCTAAC
>NW_007769939.1:2280-3025 GCF_000696425.1 Galeopterus variegatus | reverse complement strand
TAAAGAGTAATAAGCACCATGATAAACATACACCCAGGGAGTTCAGAAGGGGACACCTAACCCCACTGGGAGGTTGAGAGAAAGTTTCATGGTGGAGGCTTTAAGAGAAACTGCACTCTAAGCAGAAGCATCAATGTGGGCAGAAGTCAGTTGCAGTAGATTTGGGAAAGTAGAAGCCAGATTGCAATGGGTTAACTGAATGGGAGATTAGGAAGGAAGGACAGTGAGTTTAAGACAACTCTTTCATGAAATTTTGATGAGGAGAGAAGAAGATAAACAAGCCAATAGCTAGAAAGGACATTAAAGAGTTCCAAAAATTCTCTTTAGAAAGGGAGAGACTTGAGCATGTTTTCTTGGAGAAGGGCAGGAAAGGTTGGGGTTATGAGAAAGAGAGGAGACAGTTGATGGAGCAAAATCACAGAGGAGACAGGACAGGACAGGGCCAGTTCACTTGACAGAATGAGCTGTGGACAGGAGGTGAAGACCTCTTCCACCGCTCATGGCAGGGAAGAAGTGTGCAGCTGGATATTATGCCTGTATGTGGGAGGGAGGGGGTGAGAAGGAGGAGGTGCATGGCGCGTGTATGGCAGGCACGTTAGGGGTTTTGGGGATGGTGGACCGCACAAGACAGCGTGGAGAACTTTCTCTGGCTTTAAAGGAGAAGAGGGAAAAGAGAAAGAGCTGTAACTTTTAAGGAGAAACTAAAAACAATCAATATAACAACCCAGAAATAAGCATTATGCTC
>NW_007769939.1:0-293 GCF_000696425.1 Galeopterus variegatus | reverse complement strand
TCCACATTCCTCCCTCCTTAACCCCTGATAATCACTAATCTGTTCTCCATTTTTATGGTTTCGTCATTTCAAGAATGCTGTATAAATAGGACCATACAGTATGTGAGCATTCAGTTTGAACTTTCTTCACTCAACATAATTCCCTTGACTGTCATCCACAACATTGTGTTTATCAATGTTTTGCTTCTTTCTATTGCTGAGTAGTGTTCCAGTTTGTTTAACTGTTCACTTGTTGAAGGATATCTGTGTTGTTTCATGTTTTAGGCTTACACGAATAAAGATGTTGTAAACCT
>NW_007769938.1:5436-6032 GCF_000696425.1 Galeopterus variegatus | reverse complement strand
CTCTACACATATTTACTGTGAACCTGCTTTGTGCAGTGAGATCCTGGGATGAATCAAACACAGACCCTACTCTTAAGGAGTTTCCTGTCTCACAGAGAATACCAGTCAAGTACTTAAACATACAATAAAGTATAATAAATTGGAGTATAGATAAGCTGCACTTTCAGAACATGGAAAACTGTAAAATTTCAGTGAAGGGGCTCCTAGAAACCCTTCTGGACAAAGTACCATTGAGAGGCCTTCAAAGGATGGGTAGGGTTTGGGAAGTGGAGATGAGCAGAATCCTGACGTGGAAAAGCACTGAAAATCTTTGGGAAGCAGCTCTACACTTTGGTCAGCACATTGGGCACATTTAGAAGAAAGAATGATAGATGACACTAGAAGAATGGTGATAGATGAAACGACATGTTTGGTTAACCCAAACCATAGAAGTTCATGCTAAGGAGTATGAATTTTAGGCTGTTAGTGAGGTAAGTTTGAGATATTTGACTGTGACTTAGAATGATAGGTGCTGGGCAATAAGAAGTTACTCAAGCAGGGATTAGGAGAAGATGATTGGCATAGGGAAATTTAGACTCAAGGAAGCTGATGAAAAA
>NW_007769938.1:0-872 GCF_000696425.1 Galeopterus variegatus | reverse complement strand
AGTTTTCTTACATATAATATGGGAATTATATCTAATATCTACTTCATATTATTATAAAAAATATATGAGACTACATGAGGGTACTTCAAAATGTTCTTGGAAAAAATTAAAATATAATACGAATATTTCCACAAACTTTTTGAAGTACCCTTGTATACCCGTATGCTAAGTACATAACTATGCAGTATATCAAACATGGTCAATGCTTAATGCCCAGTAAATATTACTTGACATTTTGCAGATGAACAAATAGAGGCTTAAAGAGTTAACAGTGGTCATAGAACTAGGATGTCCCCTAAAGAGAGATTAAAGCCGTGTCTATCTCAAAGCCTTACTTATACTTTCTTATCATTCTAATATTACTTATGTATAAAAACAATAATTTCTACAGCTCTTTTCATTTTAAAACATTAATCCCAAAATAGCACTTTGTAAGTTATATGGTAATTTCACATATCATCATTTCTCATACTTGAACTGTTACTGCAATGGAATTGATGCGTGCATGGCAATGGTAATGTTGTTGGTACTTATGATTTCTACAATGGTAATGTTGATGGTACTTATGATTTCTACGAAAACCTCAAACTATAGTACTGGACCAAAATATGTATTTCCATTGCTTTTACAGAGTTTTATTAGCAACAACACCATTCCTGGAAGGTGGTAGGGTCCAGTCCTCACTCTAATAACCACATGTTTGTGTGACTGTGGACTATATGAGGCTTCATCAAAAAGTTCATGGAAAGATTAGTATTAGCCTTTAGTTATATTTTTTACACACCTTTTGAAGTGTTCTCATATGATTTAGCTCTACACATATTTACTGTGAACCTGCTTTGTGCAGTGAGATCCTGGGATGAATCAAACAC
>NW_007769937.1:4667-6032 GCF_000696425.1 Galeopterus variegatus | reverse complement strand
CCCGAGCTCATCGATCTAAGTAAACTCATCAGACCAAGCTCATCGATCTAAGTAAACTCATCAGATCGAGGTCATCGAACTATATAAACCATTCAGACCAAGCTACATCGATCTAAGTAATCTCATCGGAGCAAGCTAATCGATCAAAGTAAACTCATCAGACCAAGCACATTGATCTAAGAAAACTCATCACAGCAAGCCAATCGATCTCAGTAAACTCATGAGACCGAGCTCATCGATCTAAGTAAACTCATTAGACCAAGCTCATCGATCTAAGTAAACGCATCAGAGCAAGCTAATCGATGTAACTAAACTCATCAGCCCGAGCTCATCGATCTAAGTAAACTCATCAGACAGAGGTCATCGATCAAAGTAAACTCATCAGATCGAGCTCATCGATCTAAGTAAATTCATTAGACCAAGCTCATCGATCTAAGTAAACTCATCAGACCTAGCTCTTAAATCTAAGTAAACTCATCAGAGCAAGCTAATCGATCTAACTAAGCTCATCAGCCCGAGCTCATCGATCTAGGTAAACTCATCAGATCGAGCTCATCTAACTAAGTAAACTCATCAGACCAAGCTGATCGGTCTAAGTAAACTCATCAGACAGAGCTAAGTGATCTAAGTAAACTCATCAGACCGAGCTCATTGATCAAAGTAAGCTCATCAGAGCGAGCTAATGGATCGAAGTAAACTCATCAGACCAAGCTCGTCAATCTAAGTAAACTAATCACACCAAGCTCATCGATCGATGTAAATTCATTAGAACAAGAACATCGATCTAAGAAAACTCATCAGAGCATACTCATCGATCTCAGTAAACTCATGAGACCGAGCTCAACGATCTAAGTAAACTGATCAGAGCAAGGTAATCGATCTAACTAAACTCATCAGCCCGAGCACATCGATCTAGGTAAACTCATCAGATCGAGCTCATCTAACTAAGTAAACTCTTCAGACCAAGCTACATCGATGTAAGTAAACTAATCAGAGCAAGCTAATCGATCTAAGTAAACTCATCAGACCAAGCCCATCGATCTCAGTACACTCATGAGACAGAGCTCATCGATCTAAGTAAACTCATCAGACCAAACTCATCGATCTAAGTAAAGTCATCAGAGCAAGCTAATCGATGTAACTAAACTCATCAGCCCGAGCTCATCGATCTCTGTAAACTCATCAGACCAAGCTCATCTAACTAAGTAAACTCATCAGACCAAGCTACATCGATCTAAGTAAACTCATCAGAGCAAGCTAATCGATCTAACTAAACTCATCAGCCCGAGCACATCGATCTAGGTAAACTCATCAGATCGAGCTCTTCTAACTAAGTAAACTCATCAGACCAAGCTGATCGATCTA
>NW_007769937.1:2675-3301 GCF_000696425.1 Galeopterus variegatus | reverse complement strand
AAAGTCATCAGACCGAGCTCATCGATCTAAGTGAACTCAACAGACCAAGCTCATCGATCTAATTGAACTTATCAGAACAAGCTAATCGATCTAAGTAAACTCCTCAGAAAAAGACCTTCGATCTAAGTAAACTCATCACACCAAGCTCTTCATCTAAGTAAACTCATCAGACCGAGCTCATCGATCTAAGTAAACTCATCAGATCGAGCTCATCTAACTAAATAAACTCATCAGACCAAGCTGATCGATCTACGTAAACTCATCGGACAGAGCTCAGTGATGTAAGTAAACTCATAAGACCAAGCTCATCGATCTAACTAAACTCATCTGACGAAGCTCATCGATCTCAGTAAACTCATCAGACCAAACTCATCGATCTAAGTAAAGTCATCAGACCGAGCTCATCGATCTAAATGAACTCAACAGACCAAGCTCATCAATCTAATTGCACTTATCAGAGCAAGCTAATCGATCTAAATAAACTCCTCAGACCAAGACCTTCGATCTAATTAAATTCATCACACCAAGCTCATCGATCTAAGTAAACTCATCAGACCGAGCTCATCGATCTAAGTAAACTCATCAGAGCAAGCTAATCGATCTAAGTAAACTCATCAGACCAAGCT
>NW_007769937.1:0-846 GCF_000696425.1 Galeopterus variegatus | reverse complement strand
AAGTAAACTCTTTACACCAAGCTCGTCGTCTAAGTAACCTCATGAGACCGAGCTCATCGATCTTAGTAAACTCATCACACCAAGCTCATTGATCGAAGTAAATTCATCAGAACAAGCACTTCAATCTAAGAAAACTCATCAGAGCAAGCTAATCGATCTCAGTAAACTCATGAGACCGAGCTCATCGATCTAAGTAAACTCATCAGCCCGAGGTCATCGATCTAAGTAAACTCATCAGACCGAGCTCATCGATCTCCGTAAACTCATCAGACCAAGCTCATCGATCTAAGTAAACTCATCAGATTGAGCTCATCTATCTAAGTAAACTCATCATACCAAGATCATCGATCTAAGTAAACACATCAGAGCAAGCTAATCAATCGATGTAAACTCATCAGGCAAAGCCGTTAGATCTAAGTAAACTCATCACACCAAGTTCATCAATCTAAATAAACTCATCAGATCCAGCTCATCGATCAAAGTAAACTCATCAGACCTAGCTCATCGATCTAATGAACTCATCAGAGCAAGCTAATCTATCTAAGCAAACTGATCGGACCAAGAACGTCCATCTAAGTAAACTCATCAGAAAAAGCTCATCGATCTAAATAAACTCATCAGACCGAGGTCATCGATCTCAGTAAACTCATCAGACCAAATTCATCGATCTTAGTAAAGTCATCAGACCGAGCTCATCGATCTAAGTGAACTCAACAGACCAAGCTCATCAATCTAACTGAACTTATCAGAGCAAGCTAATTGATCTAAATAAACTCCTCAGACCAAGACCTAAGATCTAAGTAAACTCATCACACCGAGCTCATCGATCTAAGTAAACTCATCAGA
>NW_007769936.1:5733-6032 GCF_000696425.1 Galeopterus variegatus | reverse complement strand
GTGTCTCCTGTGGACAGCTTATAGTTGGATAATTCTAAAAACCATTCTGCCAGTTTCTGCCCTTTGATTGCAGTGTTTAGTTCATTTAATTCATCATGTAATTACTAATAATGTAGAATTTACATCTGCCATTTTGCTATTTGTTTTCTGTGTGTCTTATGTCTATTTTGTTCCTCTGTTTCTGTGTGTCTTATGTCTATTTTGTTCCTCTATTTCTCTATTACTGCTTTATTTTGCGTTAAATAGTAATTTTTTGGTGTACCATCTTAATTACTTTGTTTCTTTTATTATATGTTTTG
>NW_007769936.1:0-271 GCF_000696425.1 Galeopterus variegatus | reverse complement strand
TCTGGCTTCAGTAAATGGATAGAACTATGTGTACTGAATATTCCCACAGATGTAAAAATGCGGGTAAGATAATATTTATTCCTGGAACAAATAGTAATTGAAATTCTTATTCTCCTCTCATTTAGGGTTTTTTCCCCCTAACCTGGGCATAGCTGCAGTTTTGTTTTTTTTTTAAAGAGGCAGCATGCAGTCTACAAAATCAAAGCATAGAAACTTCTTTCTTAGTGGTTTCACACATCAAATACATTTAGGATTATAATATTGATGAAAT
>NW_007769935.1:5679-6032 GCF_000696425.1 Galeopterus variegatus | reverse complement strand
GTGGATATCCTAAGGAACCAGGGGAAATCCCAGCCTCTCTTCCCCTGACTGAATACTGTGTAATGCCTTTTGCTTCATCCTTCCAGGAAGGGCAAAGTATGTGCTATAAAATCAAAGTTTGTTGGAGCGAGCAGGACTGAAGCCATGTTGGGACCTAAAACTGCATGGGCTGTAGGCAAATGTTAAAAGGACACAGTTGTTGGTTTTTGTTTTGTTTTGTTTTGTTTTTTGCATGCATTTCTCTGAGTTCTGCCTTTTCCTGTGGTTATTTGATATTTTGAACCTTGGTTACGAGACAAGATGACATTATTTACGTGAATGGAAAGTTGTTTTCCAGCCAGCCTGAAGCTGAA
>NW_007769935.1:0-231 GCF_000696425.1 Galeopterus variegatus | reverse complement strand
TTAGGTAGGAGACAGGGCTGGGAAAAGGGAAAAAGTGGGCCCTGGAAGGGACTTGGCCACATAGAACTCAGATTTAAGGTGGGGAAAAAACTATTCCCAAGGTCAAATGGTTAGGAGAAGGCCCTGGGAAGGAGTCACACCTCAAGGACTTTCAGAAAAGCCAGTCTCGGTGCCTTATCTTTTTTTCTTCCTGTTCCAGTCCACTTTGTTTCTATCTGGCTTTACTTGACT
>NW_007769934.1:5815-6032 GCF_000696425.1 Galeopterus variegatus | reverse complement strand
GTTGCAGAAGCCTTAGGAAGAGCTGGCTTTGAGCAGGATTGAACAGCCATTGGATTTGACAATTAAGGGGTGACCAGTGGCCTGTGGGAGAGCCTTTTCAGGGGCAAGTGGGAGTGAAAGCCAGACTCCAGGGACTCAGAAATGTGGGAGTTGTGTTAATACAGAGTATAGACTACTTACTCTTTCCAGAAGTTTGAGTGTGAAGGGAAAAAAAAAA
>NW_007769934.1:0-423 GCF_000696425.1 Galeopterus variegatus | reverse complement strand
CACTTCCCATTCAAAGGTGGGTTTCAGGCTCATCTGATTGCCAGAGCCAAGGTGGCATGCATGTAAACTAGCTGCAAGGGAAGCTGGAAAAGTGAGTATCCAGACTCTCTCTCTGCTTCTCACCTAAACTCTTAATGTGGAGAATCCTCCAACAGACAAAGGCTGTTCAGAGAGGCTGGTCAGCCATAAAGAATGGCAAATGTCCACTAAAAATATGAAGAATGAGGAAAACAAAAAAGACCAAGACAGGAACTCTGGGGAAAGCCAACATTTAAGGGACAGAGGGGGAAGTCTCAGTGAAGGAAACTGAGAAAGAAAAACCAAAAGCTAAAAGGAGATTCAGAAGAGCAGGAGGGTGCCATGTTGCAGAAGCCTTAGGAAGAGCTGGCTTTGAGCAGGATTGAACAGCCATTGGATTTGACA
>NW_007769933.1:5767-6032 GCF_000696425.1 Galeopterus variegatus | reverse complement strand
TGGAATGAAATGGGATGGAAAAAGACTGGTTGGGGTCCTGAGGGATCATTTGGGGTTTGCATAGTGTTCCAGCATTCATTCATCATCTGGATTGAAATGGGTAGTAGTTCTCAACTTTCAAGGACAAGGCTAGGTTGTATAGGTGTTTGGAATGCAAAAAAGAATTGATCAAATATTGGCTTGTACAAAGCTAGAAGAAGAACCCAGTTGTGCAAATGCTGTTAAAAGAATGAGTGCTCAAAAATAATTTCAGGGCACTATCAAA
>NW_007769933.1:0-1689 GCF_000696425.1 Galeopterus variegatus | reverse complement strand
GTTTTAAGTGAATCACATAGCATTCTTTGCCTATAAAAACATTTATTCAAAGTA
The DNA here is from genome assembly GCF_000696425.1 of Galeopterus variegatus. Taxonomy (NCBI): domain Eukaryota; kingdom Metazoa; phylum Chordata; class Mammalia; order Dermoptera; family Cynocephalidae; genus Galeopterus; species Galeopterus variegatus. The sequence goes on along the minus strand of NW_007769933.1, from coordinate 1,635 downwards.
GATGTCATACTAAAATGTAGAAACTTTTAAAGTTATGATGTCAAGGTCTTCTGTGTAAAAGAAACAATCTCAAATAATTGTATAGGACTTCGTAGGTATCAAAGAGCTTTCACATGTGTTATATAATTTCTTTACAATTCCATAAGTCTGTAGTAAACATATAGTATCTTCAGTTTACAGGGGAGGAAATTGATATTCAGAGAGTTTAATTGATTTGCCAACAGTCAGGTGGAAATTGTCAGTAAATAATAAAACAGAAATTTAGATAATCCAAATGATTTTCCATAAAATATTTATTCTTCATTTCTCCATGTAGTATGGACAATTTTCTTTTTTTTATTCTGTTCATTTTATGTCTTTATATAATTATTATTATAGAAACTTGCAAACAGTTAGTTTTAACTTATGCGGTTTTACAAGCAATATAGTGTGAATGTATGTATTGAATAATGGCCTAGAACAGAAAATGAGAAGCAGAATGTGTAAGTTGGAGAGTGAATGGACAATATCTTTTTCTTAAAAAAATTTATGTGATCTACAAGGGTTATATTTTCATCTTCAACAAAATTTTCCTGCAACCTATAAATGAATGCTTGTTACTGGCATTAAAATTGCCATACATCAGCAGTTAGCCAATTAAGTAAGAAAAACTTAATTTTGAAAGAAGAACGAAGATTGGGGGAAGTAATATTTGACATTTTACTTAATCTTCACCACATTTTTAATGTGAGAAAGTTTTTAGTCCCACTTTATAGATGAAAAAACAAAGATTTTTATCAGCATTAAATAGCATGCCCAAGATCATACAGTTAAAGAAACTAAGTCAGTACTATCAATCAATTCGATCTTATCACATAATCTTTGCTGTTTCTCTGACTTAGAATAGTTTTATTGTTTGCTTCAACAAGAATAAATTGAGTGCTGAATATGCTGGGCTTCATAAAAAGTGTGGATGGAGAATATGTCTCTTTGGACCAAAGCTCATGGTGTCTACAATGGGAGCAAGAAAACCCATCATGATAGAAGACAGAGCACATTAAATACTAAAAGAAATATCGAGTACTATGGTAAGCTAAAGGAGAGAAAGTTCTCTACAACCTGAAGTGAGTGGGAAGAGCTTTTGTCATGGTCCTATTGAATAGAAAAGTAGAGAGAACAACTTGAGAGAAGTGCAGCTGGAGTGTTAGGAATTGGGGCAGCAAGGAATTAGCGTGTAATTAAAACATTGTTGGTGGCAATAGTGAGCCCTGAAAAAAATACAGCATTTTATTCACATATTCATTAAATACAGAGGGTTCTGTCTCCTTATCTTTCATTATATTTATGTCTTAGGGAGAATTTCATTCAAATATGGGTGGGAAGGGGCAAGGCTGTCACAGTTAGAGGCTGGACATGAAGGAAGGGACTTAGTGAGGCAATGGCAGACACAGAGAGTCCAGAAAATATGTAGGGTATCAGTGATTTAAGTGCAGAGAGAACAGTCAGGAAGAAATTCAGTGTGGGAGAGGGATCGAGGTAGAGTATGAAACTATAAGTTGGTGATCAGGAAGAAGAATTCTAGATAGGAAGTAGATTGGAATGAAATGGGATGGAAAAAGACTGGTTGGGGTCCTGAGGGATCATTTGGGGTTTGCA
>NW_007769932.1:5039-6032 GCF_000696425.1 Galeopterus variegatus | reverse complement strand
TCCTCTTCTTAGCCCCTTTGGATCTACTTTCCTGCCTTCTTCACAATGCTCTGTGCTCCGGGAAGCTGACTATATGGATTTCATTAACTGGACCTCTCTGATATTTTACTTTCTATTGCGTTTAGCCCACCGGAAGGCAACAGTCTCAAATCATAGTGCAGGAGGAGGTGAAGCTGGTGGTCTTAATGCCTAAGCTCTCACCGTGCTCACTTGGCAGTGGTTGAATTCTTCACCAAAAGCCTTTAGAGAATCCCCTCCTCAACAGCCACAGGTAAAGGTCTCTGCAGGTCTGGGGACTGCTCCCTCCTCTGGCCCCTGTAGGCCTAGGGGTGTCATGTTACCACCATTGTTAGCCCTCCCCCACTCCTATTTAGTATCATCTCCTTTTGATTTTCCTGAACTTTGCCCACAGCCTCTTCAATAGCCCCTCTATCACTCTCTCCTCCATTACCTGCTTGAGTGTGCCTATCAGACTCAGAACCATGAGTGAGACAGCTCCCCTAGGAGTAGGCCTGCCTCAGAAATGGTCCATAAGGACAGGTTTGGAATTTCAAAGTGCACAGCAATAAGGTTGGCAAAGCAGGGAAAGCCTTTACCTCATGGTGCTGGGAGGTAGCAGGTGCTCTGTTGTGGTTTGGTCCACGCTGGGAGGCTCCTGTGACATTTGTCTGCAGAGTTCCAGGGCTTTTCAGATAAGCATGTGCAATTTTTCATCCCTTTCAGGCCCAGGGAAATTGGCAGTGATCCATCTTGGTGAAAATGAAACTTGGAGAGAGATAGAACTGTTTCTGCTTTGATTATGAATGTGTGCTCAGTTTTGGCAGCTAACACGATGTTTGTGAGAAGCAGTTTTGATATGCACGTTTACTGTTGGGGTCAATGTGGCCTAGGAGAAAGAGGATAACGGGATCTCCTGATGACATTCAGAGTTGTGGAAAGACCAGTGGAGAATAGGGATGTATACTTTTGTGGAACAAGTAAGACTCTGTTGTC
>NW_007769932.1:3162-3857 GCF_000696425.1 Galeopterus variegatus | reverse complement strand
TAATTATAAAGAGGGAGAATTGCTAAGGCAGTAAGAGAAAGAGACTTGTCAGAAATATTTTCTACGAGCTTTTAATCCCTGTGTGTCAAAAGGCTCGTATTGTGTAGATGTTAGACATTCCTTTTACTGATCCAGTGTTCTTTCTGATGGAGATAAGTGGCTCACTTTGTCTTGAACCACTGGCCGGTCTTGCGTCACTGTAATTGGTGACGGATGATCGAGTGACTACAGCTCGAGCTGGGCATCCTCAGGGACAATCCCTTTCAGCCAAAGACCACCAGGAATACACCTGTAGATGAGCACGATGGGTCCATCCCTCATTGCACTGAAAGAGAACATACGCCATGGCGAACTGTGGGGTGTCTCAATAAGAGGCCGATGGAAAGGATTTATCAGATTTGAGCTTGTGCTAGGTAATTATGTGGAGGGTTTAAGAAGCAGAGCTTTGCTTGGGATTGGATGCTGCCAGGAAGCAGGAATGATTCTATGATTGCATATCTTGAATTTTATCTGGAAATGGGGAAGACTAGATGGAGACTAAAGGTATAATTTGTAAAGAAGCAGCATTCACTCATAGTAGCCAAGCTAAGGGGCTGTTTGCTTATGTGGGGACCAAGTTGGACAATATTCATATTTTTGTCTGTGCTCAGACATGATTACAGAGTGGCCTTGTATTTTGTCTTGATCCATCCTGA
>NW_007769932.1:1210-2239 GCF_000696425.1 Galeopterus variegatus | reverse complement strand
GTTAGGCAAACATCTGGGCATGAGTAAAGCCAGGCCATTAGGAAGAACCTCCTAGACATGTTGTGTGACGGGACCACGTGATGGTGGGAACTCCCTCACACACGTACACCATCTCACCTATGTTAGAGCTGTGTGCTCTGAGTACAAGATGGTAAAGCTCCATCACAGAACAGCAACCCTTATTGTATATGGGTCCAAGGGGACATTTTCCCTTGAGGTTTCCTTCCCTCCTTCCCATCTTGGACACAGCGAGAGCTATTAAGACATTCTCCTTTCTCTTGCCTTTGTGCACAAATGATAGTGTTGCTCAGTGGCCCCCTGGTGGCAGACTGCCTGGGGTCATTACTGGGCTTTGCTGTTTATGTGATGTGTGATCCTGGGCTAGTTGGTTCCTATGTCTGAGCTACCTGTAAATTCGGGATAGTAATAAGAGATGGAGCAGGACATTGCAAGGAAAGCATGTCTCATCTAAGAGCATTCAGTAGTTGTGAGTGTTGCTTTCACAGTGTGGGACAAGTCCCTCTACGTGGGCAGTCTGTGCTGACCATCAGTAGAGCCCTTCAGCATTCCAGTTTTTTCCAGTGGGCACCGAGAGGTAGGGGCCTCATGTCACGTCTGACTGTGCAGCAGCTGAGATAAGGGTGTTCTGTTCTGAGCTTCAGGCCAGGGCAATCTTGATATTCCCCCAGCTTTGGGCTCAGGTCAGGGAGCCCTGTATACCCTAAGCACAGAGCCTGGCAGCCTCTCTTGGGCAGCAGGCATCTGTCCCCTCCGTAGCAGGGATAAACCTGTGCAGAGGGAGAAGAGATGTTGGAAGGGGGATCACTTTCTCTCAGCTCTTATATCAGATGGGGGGCTTCTAGCAGGCCGATTCAGTTTTCAGGTACAGATATTTTCTTCATGGCACTAGCCCTGACACAGCTCTGAAAGAAAGGGATAGAAACATAAGCGGACACAAAAATGAGCAGTAGAAGATCTGCTTACACTGATACCAGTATGATTCTAGAATTTCATGGATAGAATTATTGC
>NW_007769932.1:0-438 GCF_000696425.1 Galeopterus variegatus | reverse complement strand
TTGATTGACTAACTAAATGAACTTGATTTCACTTAAACTCTCAGTTGCCTCACGAACTATATAAAAAGGTTGGCCCCAAACAGTAGTTTGCAACTGTAGCTGCAAACTAGAAAGTTTCCTGGGAATCTTAAAAAAATACTGATGCCTGAGCCAATCTCCTTTTGAATAAATTAGAATCTCTGGAAGTGAGGCCCAGCCATCATTATGAGTAGTAGTTTTTTAAAAAAGAAACCCCAAAGTGATTTACATGGTTTAAAACCACTGAACTAGAACTTTGATACTCAGAGTATGGTCTGTGGACCAGCATCTTCATCAATTTATATTTAGAAATGCAGAATCACAGGCCATTCCACAGACGTACCGAATAAGAATCTGCATTTTAACATGTCCAGGTGATTTGTTGGTACATTAAAGTTGGAGAGACACTTTCCCAGATGA
>NW_007769931.1:5631-6032 GCF_000696425.1 Galeopterus variegatus | reverse complement strand
AATATCACTCAAGGATTTTGCATTGCTTCTGTCAAAGGATTAGTGCATTTCTGGTTGCGTGCATGATAGCTGTTAGGCAAAAGTATTACCTTGTTATTATCTTTACTTGGATATTAAATACAGTTTAAGGATATGTGTATGGGTGCCAATTAGACAAGGGTGGACTTGTGATTAATTTTATGTGTCAGCTTACCTTGGCCACAGAGTGCTTAGATGTTTGTTAGACATTATTCTGGGTGTTCCTGTCAGGATGTTTATGGATGAGATTAATATTTAAATCATTGAACTTTGAGTAAAGTAGGTTACCCTCCATAATGTGGGTGGGCCTCATCCAATCAGTTGAAGGCCTAAACAGAACAAAGGCTGACCTTCCCTCCCCCAATGGATCAGGAGGAATTCTC
>NW_007769931.1:0-219 GCF_000696425.1 Galeopterus variegatus | reverse complement strand
CCAACGCAGGATGCTTCAGTGTGATACGGAAGGCTACACGATATAAGGTATGTAGGAATGTCTAGAGCAACTCCAGAGATAAAAATGTTGCCTGGCACAAGCAAAGGAGGAAAAATTATTGCTTCTGAGCCAAATTTGGGGGTAAAGTTTTTCCAAATGTTTGTATAAAAAAATTATTTAGTGCTGGCTGCTTAGCTTAGTTCGTTAGAGCATGGTGCT
>NW_007769930.1:5726-6032 GCF_000696425.1 Galeopterus variegatus | reverse complement strand
GGAGAGCCTATATACCACCTTCAGTCTGGGCCACACTTGGGGCTTGGTTTGACCAAAAGAACGTTATGGAAGTGATGGATTCAATTTTCTTAAGTTCTGTAATTTGTCTAGGCCAGGCAACTTTCACCCTCACCCCATTACTGCATGTGAAAAAGGCCAGGCTAGCTCCCTTGAGAATGAGAGTCCACGAGAAAAAAAGATGCCAGATACAGGAGTGAGGCCATCTTAGCCCATCCAGCCCCAGCTGAGCCACCAGATGTCTGTAGCTTCATGAGTGATGGCAGGTGGGACCAGCAGAACCACCCA
>NW_007769930.1:0-230 GCF_000696425.1 Galeopterus variegatus | reverse complement strand
CCTTGTGTGAAACAGAGGGAGCGAAGCCACCTATTTCTCATGTTAGTGTGAAGATTAAGTGGGTTAGTGCCTGTTACCTACTTTACTGCCCAAAAAATGTTAATTAATTTTACTAGTCAAAGAAGTTAAGATATTCTTCTCTGTAGAACTAACAGACAGGAGTTGGTCCTGAAGGCTAGAAGATTACCTGCCTTCTGAAGGAGACGCTTGCCTGAACTGGTTAAAAGGCC
>NW_007769929.1:5649-6032 GCF_000696425.1 Galeopterus variegatus | reverse complement strand
TGGTCCCGTGTAGGCCCACGGAGCTGGGGAGTTGAGCAGTGGCACCAACGGAGTGGCTGGGGTAAGTGCAGGGAATGGCCTCCCTGGACTTCCTCTCCTCCCCTGGAGTTTCTCTCCCCGAGGAAAGAGGAGTGTTTCCAGGCTCAGGATTTGGTCATCCATGGAGACTTGGAGAAACACTTTGCCCAGACCCCAGTGGTCCTGAGCTTCTGTTAACACGTCAGGTGTTAGGTGCCCTCGTTGCTGCTGCCGGCTGAAACAGTGTGGCTTGGAATTCCATCCCAACCTCGGAGGCTGAATTAGACGGTTACTGAATTCTCCCGGCTCTGTTTCTTTTCTGTGCGTGTGTAGACTGTGGTATTTGAGGACCATTATTACAAAGA
>NW_007769929.1:0-263 GCF_000696425.1 Galeopterus variegatus | reverse complement strand
GTGTGTATGTTCAGGCAAACAAAGAGAGGCAATCAGCATGGATCTGTACTTCCTGCATGGAACGGGAACAAAATCTTCAGCTTTGTGCCAGAATGGGCCTCACCCTTCCTTCTGGCAGGGCCCCACTGTGATGCTGCCAGAAGAAAGGACAGTGGCAGGCAGCTCAGCTAAGGGGCCTGCGCAAGGCCAGGGTGCCACTTCCTGGTCCCGTGTAGGCCCACGGAGCTGGGGAGTTGAGCAGTGGCACCAACGGAGTGGCTGGG
>NW_007769928.1:5754-6033 GCF_000696425.1 Galeopterus variegatus | reverse complement strand
AGTAATGTGCTTCATCACCGAATTACAGAGATGGAATTTATTTACTTTGTTGCTGATATAAATGCACTAATTTTTATCATGCAGCAAAGTGAAATGAGTCACTGCAAACTGACAAATCCAGTGATATTCTGAATTATTGTGTTCTTTTAGGGTTGTGAGCCATGGGCTGAGTGAAGTCCATGAAAATATTTCATGCTGCCAAGCTTTGCAACTTGTATGGACAACTCACTGATCACGCATGGCACAGACTAGACATGGGGCTCTGGGATAGGCATGGAT
>NW_007769928.1:0-298 GCF_000696425.1 Galeopterus variegatus | reverse complement strand
TATACAATGAAAAATATAAATTAAAATTTTAAAATAATTTAATGTTAGGATAAGAACATAGTGTGCTAGGAGATAAACATGCAAAATCTGTGAAAGCCAAATTTATATGATCATAATTAATTGTGAAGCCTGAAACTGCTAAATTTATGGATAAATTGTCAGTCCTAACACCAAAAAAATGTGGTGAGTGAAGATTAGAGCAAAGAAGGTAAGATGACTGACAAGATACCTCTGTCCAGTAATGTGCTTCATCACCGAATTACAGAGATGGAATTTATTTACTTTGTTGCTGATATAA
>NW_007769927.1:5820-6033 GCF_000696425.1 Galeopterus variegatus | reverse complement strand
CCTCGGAGAAGGGTTATTGGAAGCTGGATTTTGGGGGAAGCTCTGAGTTAATCAAATAAGGTAAGTTAAGTTTTTTTTTTCTGTATCTTCTTTAGCTCAAAAGTTTTCATTTTAGATTAATATTTATATCAACTCTGGTGGTGTGAATGGGTCCCCATATTTCTCTCCTGAAATTGCTCTAGAAGTTTCACCAAAAAAAGAAGCTAGGTTGAT
>NW_007769927.1:0-476 GCF_000696425.1 Galeopterus variegatus | reverse complement strand
CCCCATATTTCTCTCCTGAAATTGCTCTAGAAGTTTCACCAAAAAAAGAAGCTAGGTTGATTACTATGGAGAGGCATGTGGGTTAAAAGTTGCAAAAGGTAGGAAAGAATTTAGATTAGAACAAGGAAACAAAAATAAAAACAAAGATTAATGGTTGGAGCAGACTGTAAACCCAGTTTCTGAGTCCAGAGGGCAGCTGGTTGAGAAGATCTCTGGAATGTTAAGTGTGAAGCATCTTTAGTAATTTTGCAGTGTCACAGTCATGGTTGTTTTCTGGAGCAGAGCATGGAAGATGCAGTGTTCTGGTGAACTTTCTGAGTGGCCCACACTGTTGTGACAAATTCTTTGAAGTTATATCATGTCATCCAGCTTCAGCTTGCAGGGCTTTGGGAAATGGAAGTTTTAGTTCTCAGAGATGCCGTCAGGAAGGTGGAGAAAAATTGGGAACATTAATTACTGACAAAATGCATAAGACA
>NW_007769926.1:5528-6033 GCF_000696425.1 Galeopterus variegatus | reverse complement strand
CATCAATGGGGACTGGAACCAGGGGTGATGAACAACATAATGCCTCCAGGTTTGGCATGCAGGAAGGACAAGTAACGTGACAAAAGTGGCCAGCAGGGCAGCAGTCTGAGTCCCGTTCCCCTTCAGCCAAGGTTTTCCTGGAGGGTCTGTGTGCATGGTGTTCAGCCCATGGGGAGGGTGAAAACAGGCATCATTCTCTGCTCTTGACCGGTTTTCAAGACATCAGATGGTTTTAGGGATCTGTGATTTGAGGATTGTAATAACCAATTCACAAGCACATTGTTCACTGGAAATTGCTTTAAGCATAATGAACAGTGATCTGCTTAGTCCTTCTTCCCTTGGATTCTTCAGCTATCAGATTGGGACTTTAGTTCTTTCTCAATGAGATCCTGATTCATAAAGGAAATCATTCTTCCTTCCCTCCTACCCACATATAAAGTAGGATAAAGACAGGAGGTCAAAGAAGAGGAGGATGCTCTACTTACCCCAATTTTGAAAGGCGTTT
>NW_007769926.1:0-204 GCF_000696425.1 Galeopterus variegatus | reverse complement strand
ATTGTACTGTAATCCCTGTATTTTTTATTAGGAGAGTTTATCAATAAAGTTCTGGTTCACATATCCTTTCTTTGAGAAAGCAGAGGCCCCGTAGCTTTGGCAATTCTCATTTTGGGGCCAACAGGAGGGAATCAGTGTTTTCCCCTGGGCAGAGCTGCAGTGAGTGATTCCCTAGGGAGTCCCTAATACACAGCTGTGGCCACA
>NW_007769925.1:0-6033 GCF_000696425.1 Galeopterus variegatus | reverse complement strand
TTCTTGAGTGCACACTACATGTCAGGCAGGTTACTGAGCCCTGGGATACATGAGGAGGAAACACAGATACAGTCTGTACTCTGACAGAGCTTACAGTTCAGTGTGAGAGGCAGATGTTAGCCAAACAGCCAAAAACCACGGTGATATTACTACCAAAATGAATTAATGGTACGTATTCTATGTGGCAGGTACTGTTCTAGGAGCTGAGGATCTAGCAGCAAACAGGGCAAAATCCTGCCCTCATGGAGCTTATGTTCTAGCCCAGGAGACAAAATCCAACTAAACATACTTTCAAAACAAACATATACTGTAATCTCAGGTAGTATTCAGGGCTACGATGGAAATAAAGCAGGGTGAGTGGTTAGAGCATGTCTTGGGTGGCCACTCTAGGTAGGGTAGCTCCTCTGCAGGCAAAGCCACTGCACGGAGAACTGGAAGAACTGAGAGAGGATCCTGCGGAGATCTAGGGGAAGTTGGTTCCGGGATGAGAGAACAGCACCTGCCACAGCTCTGGGGCTGCGACAGCCTTGGCTGCTGTGTGGAAACAGACTGTGTGCATGGTGGCCAAGAGTGGAGATAACAAGGCCAGCAGGAGGCTGCTGCAGCAGCCCTGAGGAGAGCTGACGGGGCTTGCACCAGGCTGCTGGTGGTGGGGGAGCTAAGACATGGGCTTCAGGTTTCTTCTGTAATAAGAGCATTCGACCTAGTCAGGGAGCAACTAGATGAATATTCCAGCACATAAATGAGTAGGCTCTTTGGGGGATGCTGTTGATTGATTGAATCATGTCCCTCAAATTTCATATATTAAAGGCTTAATTCCCACTGTAACTGTAGAGGGTGGGAAATCCTACTATGGTCATTGAGAGGTGGGGCCTTGAAGAGCTGATTGGATTGCAGAACCGTGCCGCAGTGAGTGGACACATGATGGTGGTCGGCGGCGTGGTTCTGAGGGCTCTCAAAGGAGAGTGAATGAGGAGCTATTGCTCCCTCTGCTCTGCCACTGTGCAATGTGATACCCTGCCGTCACTGTCGCCACCACCAAGGCCTTCACCAAATGTGTTCTCTGCACTTTGTCTGAAACTGCAAGCAGTAAATTTCATTTTCTTATGAATTACTCAGTTCCAGGTATTTTGTTATAAGCAACAGAGTGGATTAATATAGTGGAGCAAATCAATTTAGAAGCGCTGAGAAACCATCTGTGGGTCGGGGCAAAAATGAGGAGCGAGGTGAAGCTGGAAAGACGGGCAGGCTCCTGACCATGTGGGCCTTGTGAGCCGTGTGGGGGAGCTTGGCTTTTTCCTGAGTGCTGTGGGGACGTTATGGAAAGGTTTGCAGCAGAAGCAATAAAGTCAGATGCGTGTCTTGGAAAGACCTCTGGACGCCCCGTGGAGAAAGCTCCATTTTTTAAATTTGGCTTTCCCCCTCTGGGAAAGATTCTCCTGTCCCCATTCTACAGACCAGGAAGCTGAGTCTCAGAGGGTTGATGGCACTTGACCAGAATACACAGCATGGCTGACTGGAGTCTAGATCCATAGCCCTTAGTACCTTATCCCCTCCACTGAACGCAGGGTTGTCTCCTCTCTCCCCAGCAACCCCCTGACAGCCCCCACTTGACTAGAGCACTCAGTAGTGACCAACACAGTCATGATTGTTTAACCTGTTCCTTCTCAGACTCCCCCTCTCCATCTTCCCAGGGTTTTGATTTCTTTCTCTGAGACAGAAGTTTCCAACGATGCATTTCTGAATTAAGCATTGTCTTTTCGCGGGGTCCTGGAGGAATAACATGCTGTTACTAACATTCATTCATTCTTGCCAATGTCACCCATCCATTCATCCATCCATCCTTCCCTCCTTGTCTCTTTTTCTCCCTCCCTCAAACTTTTACTGAACTTTATCGATGCTCCAGGCCCCAGGGTTACAGAAAAGGTCCTTGACCTGTCTGGAGAAAAAGATATGAAAACCAGCTATCAGAGTTTAGGTTGATAACAGTGTTGGAAGAAATTGGCCAGATGTTTCCCCCTTGCTGGAGATTCAGGGGAGGTTAGGGGTGTGGAGGGAGGCAGGGTTTGGGCGTTGAAAGAAGAACGAGGATGCAGAAAGAGCTTCCCAAAGAAACTTGCAAATTCATTGCAGTCCAATCCAGTAGGAAAAACTGCATAGACAAAGCCTCTGTTTAAAAGTGTTCTAGGTCCTTCTTGTCCTCACAGGGGGTCTTCGAGGATGATGTGGGCTGATGAATATGAAAATTTCAGCAGCTATGGAATAAGAGGCCCAGAAATGGGGGTAGAGCTCCTTGGAACCACCAAGGGAGTCAGACCCTGACTCCAACAGAGGTGCTGGATCCTTTCCGGTTGGCTGCCTCTCCTCCTCTCCCCACCCTTCCCAGCACAGAGTTCAATTGATCCTATGGGGTGAGGAAGGGTGCTTGGGTGTTATTTATTGTTTTGGTGGCTGCGAGTTGTGTTTACTTATTTACTTATTAATTTTGCCCATCAAACTCAGGTTTATTGACAGGGCCGAGCCTGCCCCTGGGCTCTCCCACCCAGCCTACTGCAGTGCACAGGGAAATAATTAGTTGCTGAGCTATCAGGAACAGATGTCGAACTGACATCTTCCGTTTACTAGTGTCAAATTCAGCAGTTTTCCTGCCTCCCAATAAATCACCAGCCTCTTGCTGCATTTCTTCCTGCACCTGCCTACCTAGTGGGGCTTTCCTCTCTCATTAAGAGCAGAGCAGGCCCCTCCAGTGGACCTCAGCTTCCAGCGCCATCCCCTGCTTTCCCCTTTTCTGCCTTTTAAATCTTATTTATGACTTTTTGGTGGACATGGCAGGAAGATGTGCTTGGCTAGGCTCAGGTCCCTCCCTCCTAAGAAAACTCCAGCTCTTCCTATTGCGCGGAGAGCAGGGAGCTCCCAAGAGCCTCGGGCGGGAGAAGGCTATTAATTGCTTCAGACCTGGGCAGTGACCTTTGTCTCCATGGGGCATCCTGAGGCTTTTTTGCAGATGCCATCAAAGACTGGTGCACTTTCAAAAGCCATGATCAGTTTCTAAATAGCATGCAATTTATGTGTTTTGAAACCTCTAGAAAAGACAACATGGGGTCTTGGGGGTTTTTAGGAAAATGACACAAGGTGGGTCTGGGGAGGCTGAGAACATTTCAGAATACAGGTGTGGAAGGCATTGTGTTTTCGAGAAGTTGTCAATTTGGGCTGAAATATGGGATAAGAGCAGGGCTGGCCAGATGTTTATTTATTTATTCACTCAAGTAATATTCGTGATGCTCTCTTATGTGCCAGACATTGTGCTAGGTGCTGGGCATGTTGGAATGAGCTCCTCATGTCCCTGTTCTCACGGAGTCTGCAGCTGGCTGGCCCAATGGGAGTCTGGATGGCTGTACAAAAGAGTCTGACCTTTATCGTGCAGGCACTGGGGAGCCTCTGAACAATGCTAAGCAAGGGAGCGATGTGACCTCGTTTGCATTTTAGGAAGATCACTCTGGAGGATGAATGGAGGATGGATTGGGGTGGAACTGCAAAGGACACCAGAGATCTCATTAAGAAGCTCTTGTAATTGTCTGGCCAAGAAAAGACTAGGGTCCAGCAGAGCTGAGGGCATAGGTATGGATGAAAAGGATTTTAGAGACACAGTCAGTAGGACTGACAGATTGGGGCTAAAATAGATGTAAACTCATTATCTTACAGTCTAGAGAAAGGTAAAGGATCTATTTCAGGTCATGCAACCTGCAAGACTTGGCAGAACCAAGGTGTGACTTTAACTCCCTGACTTCCTCTGCGGGTTCAGAAACATTTGTCTCTCCCTCCAGATGCGTACCTGGAAGTTGCCTGTGTTACCTAGTCTCACAGAACCTCGGGATTAGAAGGGTTCTTAAAGGTGGTCTCATCCAACAATCTACATGTTACTAGACCCATCTACAGTCTTCCCACCAAAGGTGTCCAACACCTGGACACAGGGAACATACCACCTCTTGAGGCCACCCACCCTATCCTTGGAGGTCCTCATCCCCAAATTGTGCCCAAATCTGCTTCTGATAGATTCTGCCCATTGTTGTTAGTTCTATTCCAGGAGGTCACAAAACAAAACATACAGCAGACTGGAAAGCTCCTGATAAGTAGTGAATTCTCATCCCAGAAGCAAAATATACTTGTGAGAAGGATATGAGCTCAGATGTTTTTTAAGCACCAAATAGCAGGGGCTGGGTAGGGGGGCTGAGTCACGCTCCTCTCGCCTGTCAAGCCCACCGATATACTCCTACCACTGGGCGAAGGGACTTGTTGTCTGGGCAATGAAGAAAACACCCTCCACAACCTGGATTTTTAAATTCTCCCATCTCCTGCTCCGTGTGATGTACACAGTGATCCACCAGAACCTTGTTTGTTCCTGGGAACTACCTGCTCATTCCCTCCTATGTGTACAGGAGGGATTAGCCCCAGTGAGATCAGCACCCTTACCCTATTCACTAAACTCATGCAACCACCCTAATTACCTGATACATCAGCTCAGATACAAACAGCAGTTAGGCTCCATTTCTAACTTTAAATTGGCTATAAAGTAGTGTGTGATCATGACCTCTTACTAAACTCTTCCCATTAAGCTTTCATGTTTACACAGCACCATCAATTTGGCTCATCAGTCCTCCAGAAACTTCCCCAATTTCTGCCCCTTCTGTGAAGCCAATTATCTTCCTGTGTTTGTCTTGCAGGTCTATTTGAAGCCTGAGACGTCCCTGAACTATCGACATGGAGTGTGTGAGTCTACTCTTCTCCCTTCCCTTTGTCAAACTTGGAGGTGCCCCGGGTCTCCCTCTACCCCACAAACTTACTGTTATAATGATCCTCTGGTTTCCTCTTTTCCAAGAACCTCTAGGTCAATTAGAGGTTCACCTAAGACTTACTGTGTGGTCCTCTCCTCAGCCAGGCAATGGCATATTTCAACATTGCTCAAAGGTTCCTGTGTCCCTCTCCCTCCTAAAGTTACCCAAATTTATTAATACAAGTTATGCAGCAGAAAAAAATAATAAGGCTGTAAAACCCTGGGGAAACCACGAAGAGTACAGAAATGAAACACACATACACACAAGCCTTGTTTAGGAAATTAAGAAAATATGCCCAGAAAGAACAAAAAAGAAGATTTAAGGATCAGTAATCATAATAAAAACACAAACAAGTTGAGATTATAGTTGCATAAAAGAGTAGCTGTGGTGTAAAACATTGAATATTGTCGGAAATGAAAAAATGCCAGAATCCACAATGAAACAACAAATTAGTGAGACTCAGGATGAGTTGGAGAATTAAACAAAAACAAAGAAGGATTAAATAGATAGATAACTGCAATGAATGAAAAAAAAAAACAGATTAATGAAATAGGAAGATTCATTCTATGGAAAATAGAAAGCAGGAAATCTGAACAAATATGGTAACAGTAAATAAAGACATAATAGTAGAAAGTTTCTTGGAACTTTTATATAAAGAATTTAATCTGTATAGAGACCCTTTAGGATTAATTACCAGAGAGAGATGATCAGAAAATACCATTGCACACTCTAAAGACAAGGAAAGGATATATCAAGTAAATAGAAAGCAGAGAAATGTAATGTCAAGCGGCTGAGATAAAAAATAGAAGTAAGGGGAATTAGAGTAAAGATTATAAGATTTCTTAAACACAGTATTGCATGTCCATACTCTTGTACGCCAGTAAGGAAAACCTACTCCTGAATGACAAGGCTAAGCACTGCAGATGACAGTGTTCTCCAAGTTATCTTACAGATTTAATCCTTTTAAATTAACAGAGAAAATATTCCATCAAATTAAAGAGAAGTTATTGTAAACTATAATATGTAGGAATAAAAATAATTTGGAGAGCATCGTCTATTCATTCCTTCTGTGAATATTATATGAGCCTCAACTGAATACCAGGTACTGGGCTGTTTTGCTAGAAACCTGCTCTAGCAAGTACTTTTTGTTTCCTAGTGACAATTATTTTATTTATTTATTTTTGTTAAATTTTTATTTTGT
>NW_007769924.1:5602-6033 GCF_000696425.1 Galeopterus variegatus | reverse complement strand
CATATCACCTAATTTCAATGAGGTCATTTTCAATTTCAAGTCCCTCCAGATGAATCTTTAACTCACAGAAAACTGTTATAAGCCTGATTGCATTAAATTAGCATTCTAAGTCACAGGGAATAAAAAAGTTAAGGCACTATTGTTCCAGGGATTCCTGTTCATAGAATTTATCACTGATGAGTTTATAAGTATTGGGTCCCAAGTGAATGAACGGTCTGAAACTCAATGGGCTCATAACCAGTGTGTAGAAATTGCCTGGAAAGCTATTTTTAAAAGGTAGATTCCTAGGCCAACGCAAGACCTACTGAATCAGGATCTGTGGAGAAGTGGGGCCTGAGAATCCATTTTTTAAAGTTCCCAGGTTACTCAAATGCTAAGCCAGTTTGCAGACCTCTATCTCTCCTTGCTACTCAAACTGTGGCCCATCAGCA
>NW_007769924.1:0-216 GCF_000696425.1 Galeopterus variegatus | reverse complement strand
TTTTCTATCAAATGGTGATAGCGCCTGCCCTTACATACTTCACCCTGGCTTTTGAGATGAATAGATGTATTCATCTTAAAGAATGAGATATATTATCGTTATTAATCTAACCAAGAATTGAGAACAAATTCATAACAGTAGTTATTTTAAGTTATCATATCACCTAATTTCAATGAGGTCATTTTCAATTTCAAGTCCCTCCAGATGAATCTTTAA
>NW_007769923.1:5726-6033 GCF_000696425.1 Galeopterus variegatus | reverse complement strand
TCCTAGCACTGTGACTGATGCACAGAAGGTGTTCATGTTGGTCAAATAACAGATGAATCTTTAAAATGTAGCAGGTGTTAATAAACAGATACTGGCCATCACTGTCCTGGGGCAGCTTTGGGATCTTAAACCAATATACAGCACAACAAACTAAGAAATGTATTTTATTAGAAAGGAAAGTCATTCGGTCACTGGAAAATAAAGGAGAGCTGCGTGCAGTTTCTCTCAATATTCTGCAAGCCCAAGTGAGGCACTATCATAACTAGCATCAAATCCTTACAGGCGCAAATTCAACACTTCGTACTCT
>NW_007769923.1:0-257 GCF_000696425.1 Galeopterus variegatus | reverse complement strand
TGGTGAGCTGAGCAGCTGTGGGAGGCTGCGGAAGCTGGAAGCAGCCAGAGGAAAAGGGAGAGAAATAAAGACGGAAGGGAAGCGATGGAGGCAAAAGCTTTTTTGAATGCTCTCCCTGCCAGGTCCACTTGACCTCTAGACTCAGCTCAAAGCATCTGGTATCTAGAAGCTTCCATGATCCCCACCCTTCCCTGTGAGCTCTCAGCTCTTCCCACATCCCACATCGTCTCCCCCCTACCCTTTTATGTGTCTCCCCA
>NW_007769922.1:5718-6033 GCF_000696425.1 Galeopterus variegatus | reverse complement strand
AAGATTCTAGAAGCCCTGGACACCCTCATTGTCTTGCCCATTGCTATGCCCAAGCATCCTGAGGAGCCAGAAATGACAAGAAGTTACTTATTTCAACTTATTAAAGCTACTAAAAATAGTTAACTGTAGTTGGCTTTTGGGGGATGGGGTGGGAGATGGGAAAGCTTGGGGAAGTTCTCACTGTAGGGCCCTACTTCTGACTCACCATGAACCTTGAGGGAGGTCATGTTGGGCCAGGGGTGTTTTATGAAATGAGTGGCCCTGGAACCAGGAGGTGAGATCCCTGCAAGTCCTGGACCAGGAGTCAGGATGCCT
>NW_007769922.1:0-245 GCF_000696425.1 Galeopterus variegatus | reverse complement strand
CAAGAAAATAAAATGAGTTTGCTTATATACAGCACTTGGGACAGTGCTGACACATAGCAAACCCTGTAAAAAGGAAGACGCTGTTATCCATATAACACTCTGGTCACATTATACATGATTTTAATCTCACTATGAACCAGTGTGGACATGAGGAAATGGAGGCTCAGAGAGGTTGGGTGACTGACCCAGGGGCACACAGCTGGTCGGCCGTGGATGCAGCTCAGATGGGCTGAGGACAAGCCTGT
>NW_007769921.1:0-6033 GCF_000696425.1 Galeopterus variegatus | reverse complement strand
CACACACACACACACACACACACACACACACACACACACACACACACATGCACTCTGTAGATAGTGGAGTCCTCATTCATATCAAAGGTGTATGGATACTCTTTAATTCATTCATTTACTCATATCTTTATTGCTCACCTACTATGTTCCAGAGACTGGACTAGGTACTGGGCATAATATAAAAGTGAGAAAAAAGTAGACGAAGCCCTTGTCCCTAACGAGCTTGTGATCTAGTGAGGGATGCAAACATTAATCAAATTACTACAAATAAAAACTATAAGACAATGCCCATCAGTAAATTGTGATATTGCAGCTCAGATTTTTCAGCTTCTAGAGAAAAGGAGATGAACAGAATTCTGTGATCTGCAAGTGAGACATCAGGCTGTGGTGTCCAATACAGCAGCCAATAACCACATGTGGCTATTTGCATTTCAATTGTAAGCAGTTAAAACTAACTATAAAATTTAAAATTTGAAATTCTCTCTTATTTGCACTAGCCACATTTCAGGTGCTCAGTCATTATATGTGACTAGTAGCTACTGTATTGAACAGTGAAAATACAGAAGATTTCCATCCTTGTAGAAAATGTCACTGGACACCCTGCAGGGGAGCCTCAGATATGAAAGAAATTCTCATGGTCTGAAAAGGGGAGGTTGTGGGCTAAAGTAGGGAAAGTGCTATAAAACACAGAAACCATGGCAAAGATAAAGTTTTTCAACTTGGAATCAAAATTTCTAGTAGACAGAGGGTGTAAGGGTGATACAATGTTTACAATATCATATGGACTGTTTCACCTACCAATCACTTCATCAAAGATACATTTTTCCAGTGGAAATTTATATTCAATTTCAAGTATTTTTTAGTTTGAAATTTTGTGATGTGGGTCCATGGGAGAACAGAATTCACTTTGTAATGAATTATAATGCTCACATTCTAATTTTTTTTGAAATGGAAAACTATAGGGGTATCTGTAGAGGCCAAGTGGCTTTTCCCAGAAGCTACATTTTTTTTTTTGATCTATCAGTTAGCTCTCTTTTATATTTCTGACTCCACTGTTTCTTACTAATGAACATGCCAATTTTTCAGGTTTTCTTTTCCCCATTCTCTCAGGAACACAAAGTTTGAATATAATTTCACATTGACATTGAGTGTGTTTACATCCGTGGAGTCAGAAGCAAGAGTTCTTCATTTCCCCTGTGTGCAATTATTCTTTCAGTGCTCAGTCTTTATATATATATATATTTGACAATGCATCAGAAGAATGCTTTAACTAGTACAGGGGAAAAAGAGAAACTTTTAAATTTTGGCCCTAGGATAAATGTGCACAGAAAAATAAAAAATAAGAGGAGTCTTGGTGACAGGTGGCAGTTTTCTACCTGGAAAAAGAAATTCAAGTCACCAAAGGGGAAGTGAAGCTTTGCTTATTTTCTAAGACTAAGAAAAATCACAGCTGCTGCTGTTGTTGTTGTCGTTGTTGTTAAGAATTCTTATCAGCCAGTTTTAATTAGGAAGACAAGATACAGATATGTTTTCCCATTTATAGATTTATGCGTAGATAAATGTGGTCCCAAAACCTGAAACTAATCTATTACCAAATCCCCTCGAAACAACCCAGCTGACCAACACGTAAGAAGTCCTTCTCTCCTGAGGCTGCCAAGGGGTGAGGAAACCCAAGCATCTATGTGGAAAGGCCCATGCAGGGGAAAACCAAGGCTACCAGCTGACAGCCCTGGCTGAGCTTCCAGCTAGCAGCCAGCACCAACTGCCAGCCATGAGAGGGAGGCCATTTTAGACATAACCTCCATTCTCAGCACCCCAGTCAACACCTTGTGAAGCAAAAGAACCACTTGGTCAATCTACAGAATGATGAGAAATCAATTTTTGTTTTAAGCTATTAAGTTTGAAAGTAATTTGTTAAATAGCAATAGACACCAAAACAGTACTTTAGGTACTCTAGCAACTGGAGACTATCTAGCTTACCTCCTTTCTGCACCTTGCACGTAATGATAGGCATTAATTTTGTTTTGTGAACTAAACTATGTTGTGGAAGAAGAAAGAAAAAATCAACAGGCATTTTCCCTTCTTCCTACCACCAAAGATAACAATCTTTCCACACCTGTACTCACTCTCTCTACCTTTCCTCTGTTACACTGGAAGCCCTGTCCCTGTTCCTATGGAAAGCCCAACAACTTCCAGTTGTCTTTCAGATCCTATCCTTTCTTGCCTTTTCAGGGACTCAATTTTCTCTTCCTTCTGCTACATCATCAATTTTCCGCTGTCTGTTGACTCATTCTCCATCAGTAGATAAACGTGCCTTAATATCATTCATTTTTTAAAAATTACCTTGATTCCATATTCTCTCCACCCATTGTCTCATTTTCCTGCTTCACTCATAGTACAATTCCTGAATCAGTCATCTATGGTCCCTGTCTCCACTTCCTCACCTGCTGTTCTCTCAATCCAGTCCCACTGGGCTTCCATCCATACCATTTCATTTACACTGCTCTAGTCAAGGTCACCAATGACTTCCATGTTGCCAAATTCAACAATCATCCCCATCCTCATTTTCCTTCCTCTCTCAGTAGTATTCAACAAGTTCATCACTCCTTTCTTGAAACACTTTCTTCTTTGGTTTCTGTTATATCTCACACTTCTGACTTTTATCTTATCTCACTGGCCACTTTTTAAAAATCTCCTCTTCTGGCTATTCCTCCTCTGATCAACCTCAAATTGTTGGTATTCCCAAGGTACTACTATAGGGACCCCTTCTTTCCTCCATCTACCCTCATTCCTTAGGTAATCTCATCCACTCTTATGGCTTTAAATATGTCTAAGAGCTGATGACTCCCATATTTACATATCTACACCTGACCTCCTCTATGAACTCAGAATCACATATCCTGGTACCTATCTGACATCTCCACTTGAAAGTCTAGCAGGCATGTTAAATTTAACATCTTCAAAGTATAATCTTGATTTCCAATCCCATCTTTAAACCTATTCCTCCATTTCAGTAAATTGTACTGCCCTCTACCTAGTTGCTTCAGCCAAAAGTCCTACAGACTTGAATCCACTCTTTCCCTAATCACCCACATCTAATTCCAGTCTTGTCAACTTTACCTCACAAATATATTGCAAATCCTTCTATTTCTTTCTATCTCCACTGCTACCGCCTGCTATATCACTTAGGCAAGTCACCATCATCTCTTCCCTGGACTACCATAACCACCTCTTGACCACCACACTCTCTAATTCATTTTCTACACAAGAGCCTTTTAAAATGTAAAGCAGATGTCATTCCCCTCCTCAAAATTTTCCAAGATTTTCCATTGCATTTATAATAAAATAAAAATTATTTACCCTTACCTTTAAGGTCTTATATTACCTTGTCTTTTTTCTATTTTCCAATTCTATCTCCTACTTCCTTCCTTCCATCCTTCCTTCCATCCTTCCTTCCTTCCTTCCTTCCTTCCTTCCTTCCATCCTTCCTTCCATCCTTCTTTCCTTCCTTCCTTCCTTCCTTCCTTCCTCCCTCCCTCCCTCCCTCCCTCCTTCCTTCCTTCCTTCTTTCCTTCCTGTTTTGGCAGCTGGCTAATATGGAGAACTGAACCCTTGACCTTGGTGTTACAAGGCCACCCTCTAACCAACTAAGCTAACTAGCCAGCCTATTTTCTTATTAGTTTACTCCATTTCCAGCCACACAAACCTGCTTGCTGTTCCTTAAACACACTAAGCTTGCACCAGCCTCAGGATCTTTGCATTTGCTACATTAGTACAACCATTATGGAAAACTGTATAAGGTTCCTCAAAAAACTAAAAATAGAACTACCATGTAATCCAGCAATCCCATTACTGAGTATTTATCCAAAGGAAAGTAAATTAGCATACTGAAGAGATATCTCCACCCCCACGTTTATTGGAGCACTACTGACAATAGCCAAGATATGGAATTAAACTAGGTGTCCAACAATAGATGAATGGATAAAAAAAATGTAGTATGTATACACAATGGAATACTACTCACCTGTAAAAAGTGAATGAAATCCTGTCATTTGCAGCAACATGGATGAGACTGGAAGACATTATGTTAAGTGAAATAAATCATACACAGAAAGATAAATACCACACATTCTTACTCATATGGGAGAGCTAAAAAAAAAAAGTAAGTTGAACTTTTAGAAGTAGAGAGTAGAATTGTGGTTATTAGAGGCTGGGAAGGGGAGGGGTAAGGGGGGATAGTGAAAGGTTAGTTAATGGACACAAAATTATAGCTAGATAGGAAAAATAAGTTCTCGTGGTATATAGATAGTATTGCTAGGCATCTATAAATAAATATCAAATGGCTAGAAGACAGGAGCTCAAATGTTCTCATCACAAAGAAATGATAAATTTTTGGAATGATGAATTTGCTAACCACCCTTATTTGATCATTACACATTGTATATATGTATTAAAATATAACTCTGTACCCCATAAATATGTACAGTCAATATATTTCAGTTAAAAAATAATTAATTAAAAAAAACAGTACAAGTTCTAGAAGAAAATTTGGATGAATTCCTTTTTAACCTTTGTGTAGGGAAAGGCTTTGTAACTATAATTTGAAATAAAGAGGCAAGAAAAATAAAAGATTGATAAATTTGACTACCTAAAAATAAAAATGTTTTACATGACAAAACACCATAAGAAAAGTCAAAAGACAAATGACAAACTGGAATATATTATTCACAATACATATCACAGATAAAGAACTAATGTCTCAAATTTACTTCTTTTTATTTTTTCTTTTCCTTTTGTTTTCAAATTTAGATCTTAAGAAACTCTAAAATGAAGACAAAATTGACCAAAAAGTCTATAGAAAAATAGGCAAAAAGCATAAAGATACAATCCACAAAGATATATATATATATAAAGATAGTTTTTAAATATATATAAGTGTTCACCTTCATTCGTAATATGAAAATGCAAAATATTATAACTATGTTAAGATATCATTTCTCACTCATCAGATTAGCAAAAAAATCAAAAGCTTGATACTATGGACTAAATGTTTATGTCCCCCAAAATTCATACATTGAAATCTTAACCCCCAAGGTGATGGTATTAGGAGGTGGTGACTTTGGGAGGTGATTAAGTCATGACAGCAGAGCCCTTTGCAAGGGATTAGAGAGATCCTTTGCCCTTTCTGCCATGTGAGGACACAGTGAAAAGATCCTCCATGAGGAAGACACCGCCTTGATCTTGGACTTCCCAGTCTCTAGAACTGTTAGAAATAAATTTCTATTGTTTATAATTCACCCAGTCTATGGCGTTTTGTTATAGCAGCCCAAATGGACTAAGACACTTGACACTACACTCTGTTGGTAAGGATGTAAGAAAACACTCTCATGCCTGTGGAAATACGGCAATATCTAACAAAACTACATACAAATTTCCTTCAACACAGTAGTCCCACTTGTAGAAGTTTATCCTGAAATTACACCTCCAGGAATACAAAAATACACACACACAAGGTTATACATTGCAGCATTATTTGTAATTTCAAAATATTGGAAACTACTTAAATAAGTGAAGGAAGTTGGTTAAATAAACTATAGTAATCCATACAATGATGTACTATGTAGGTGTAAAGAAGAATAAGGAAGATCTCTATGAACTGATGTGGAATGATTTCTAGGAGATATTAAGTAAAAAAAAAAAGCAAAGTGCAAAAGAGCATATATAATATGCTACTTTTTGTGTAAGACAGAAGGGAAAATACGAAAATGTACATTATCATTATAAAAAGAAACAAATGAAGGATAAACCAGAAAACAATGAAATTTGTTTTCTACAAGTAGTAGGGATGGGGGATGAATGGAAGGAAGTGACCCTTTTCTGAGTGTAACTCTCTGCATGGTTTTGACTTTTAAAAGCATGTTAATATTTTACATGTTCAAAAAATAAATTAAATCAAAAAGAATGAGAAGATGGAAAAAAAATAAAACCAAAATCCAATTGAAACAAAAAAAAAGTAATTTATTTAAAATGAAT
>NW_007769920.1:5793-6033 GCF_000696425.1 Galeopterus variegatus | reverse complement strand
GGAAGACCTCCTGGGCTGTCGGCTTTAAAGAAATACCAGGTGCTGCAGATTAAAAAAAAAACAAAGTGCAAAAATCTCTGGCTCCAGTTCTTCATCTGTACATTGAAGGTGTAGAATGGATAGGTGATTTCTGAGCTTCCTTTTTTTTTTTAAAGAAATGTTTTGCCATCTGAGGTTGTACTTTATTTTTTTCTTTTTTGGTCAGCTTTATTGAGATATAATTCAACATGCAATGTACCC
>NW_007769920.1:2031-3245 GCF_000696425.1 Galeopterus variegatus | reverse complement strand
TTACAAAGCAGAACTAGGATTTGAACCCAGGTCTTGTCAAAACCCACCTTCATAATGAAACCGTAAACGGTGAGATAAGCTCTTTTCCTGAGTGTAAAGCATTTTGTGTTTAATTTGGGTGGGTTGGGGTTCTGAGAATACAGGAAGGCAATGGGCATTGGACAGAAGGAGGATACTATGGAGTGAAGAAACGGTCCAGAGAGAGGAGGAAGATGCATAAAAGACACATCACTCCTGAATTCTCTTCAGGGCTGGCTCTATGCTCTGGTATTTTTTCATGTCCTTAAATCAAATGACGTCCTTTCTCCTCTCCTTTTTCCCAAGACAGATTGACCTAATATGTTGTTTTGCAAGACCCACGCTGGAAGAGTGGAAAGCCAGTGTTCTCTTGAGGAGCAGGCTGATTGGTCCTAGGCATTCTATAAACTGCATCCACCCACACCATGCTACTCCAAAGACAGTTTATAATCACACAAGGAACAATCTGGAAGATTCCAATTGTCAACGTAGCTAGAATGTAGCAGCAGCAGACCTTGCCTAACAGACACATACCACGACATAAATCCAGGATTTTATAACCTCGGCATCTGTAGGCTCTGTGCCCTCTCAGTGGATGCCAGCATCTGATGGGGGCTGGCTCCTCATCCAGCACACGCGTCTCCACCGCCGCTCTACTTCCACGCACTTCCCCCGTGCTCCCACCTCCTTGGGACCCCTCAGAGGGTCATGTGGCTAATTCTAAACTGTAACCTGAAGCCCGGAGCAGGGGAGTCTGGTGATCCCAGGGTGGCTACAGCTAAAGGACATTCTCGGGGGGAGATGTGAAACAAGGTTTCGGAGATAGAAGGCCCACAGCAAGGTGGCAGCTGTTCTCGCATTCATGGAAGACCCCAACGCACGCGGCACGTTATTATAGTCTAGGAAGAGGACAGTCCTTCCAGTGATGCTGGTTTATATAAACTAATTTCCTCCTCATAATGACCTGATGAGGCAGGGACTGCTATTACCCCTCCTTTACTGATGTGGAAACTGAGGCACTGAGAAGTCAAGTCATTTGCCCAAGGTCACACAGAATCCAAACCGAGGCGGCCTGGCCCTGGCTCCTCACCATGACACAGCACGTGAATGGGGAGGGACCCAGAGAAGAACGGGGCCGATCCATGCAGCCTCCTGGAGCAAATAAGTTTCAACAAAGAATGCTGGAGATTCAGGGT
>NW_007769920.1:0-752 GCF_000696425.1 Galeopterus variegatus | reverse complement strand
GTCTAAGGAGACCTTTCCCAATTGCATTCCAAGGTGCATTCAGCTTGCCTGCCTGGGCCTGGGTCAGTCCAGAGTTTGGGGATTGCTAAGGGCTTTTCTCTGGTGTGGGGTGGCCTGAGCTCCCTGGGTGGCTAACCGCTGGCCCTTCCTGCCTAGGGGTGTGACAGCATTTATGGCACCCCCTCCTGGCTTCCTAGCAGAGGCCTCCCTGCGGTCAGCCTCTGAGGCGTGAGCCACCAGCAAGCGCTGCCCCTGCCCAGGAGCCCACAGTGCAGGTGGGGGGAGAAACTCAGAAAAGATGACTTCAGTTTCTCTGCTTGTGCTGACCAGGAGTAGGCTCTGCCCCTCATAAAACATCTTAAATATAGGGAAGATGACTAGATCATTTCATTTAGTTATCACTGAACCCTAATAAAAAGTAATGTAGGCTTTAACCACAAACAAGCATTGTCTTCCCAGGGATATTAGTCATGTGGATACGGGGCCGGGGAGGAGTCGGTGCATTCAGATCCCAGGCTGGGGCGTCCAGCAACAAGCTGTGGGATCCTTGCCATCAGAGCAAAATTCTCTAAAGAGGTAAAAATAATTAAAAATTTAAAACAGGAAGTCTAGGCAGCCACATCACCTTGAATGCGCCCCCTCTGCCTGATCTCAGAAGCTAAGCAAGGTCGGGTCTGGCTAGAACTTGCATGGAAGACCTCCTGGGCTGTCGGCTTTAAAGAAATACCAGGTGCTGCAGATTAAAAAAAAAA
>NW_007769919.1:5328-6034 GCF_000696425.1 Galeopterus variegatus | reverse complement strand
GTGGAGCTGAAAAAGAACGAGTTCCAGGGAGAGCTGGAGAAGCAGCGAGAGCAGCTCGACAAGATCCAGTCGAGCCACAGCTTCCAGCTGGAGAGCGTCAACAAGCTGTACCAGGACGAAAAGGCACGGCCGGCCGCTGCGTTTCCTCACAGCGCTCCTCTAGACGGTGGCTTTTCTGTTGTCAAATTCTCCCTCTCCCTGGGGGAGGATCGCAGCTGGTGTAGATTTATGTGATTTTGTGGAAGGAGCCTATTGATCAAGCTTTGGGCATCATCCCCTGCTCTACCCCCAACTCCCTAGCTGGGCTTGATGTAAAACCTTCTGCAGGTGGCCTCCAATTCATCCTCTTACGGCTTCTTTCTTACCTTCTGCAAATGAGTATTAAATACCTGCTCTGTGCCAGGCCTGTGCTGGGTGCTTGTATCCCAAAGAGGAATAACAGGGAGAGGAGAGCAGACCTCTAAATACTAACAAAGAAAGGAGAGTACTCAGAAGTGTTGGCTTTTAAATTTAAAAAACGAGGTTCTGCATAGATTGAAAAGAGGCTTTCTGCTAATTAAAACACCCAAGCTTTATATGTCTTGCTTTTCCTGTTTTTCTTAGGAATGCATGACTGTGCTTTCTTGCTTATTAAATTATATAACAGTGTGTGTTACTGACACCTTCTGAAGTATGTCAAACTCATGGCCATTTATTATATGGGAGG
>NW_007769919.1:0-503 GCF_000696425.1 Galeopterus variegatus | reverse complement strand
CAGCCCATTTGTTTGTTTGTTGAGTGCTTTGTTACAGGGCAGAGGAACTAAATATTTGAGGGCCACCTCATGCCAGGTAAAGCATGAGGCATTCTCTGTGCTTTCCTCCTTTAAACCTCACAAAAACCCTTCAAGGGATGTGGAGTTGTTTCCATTTTTCAGTGGAGTCATGGAAGCTCAGAGAACTGCACTCCTCCACTTAGAGCATCATTTCCATAAGAAAACTTGCTGTAGCTTCTGCACAATTGATTTAAAACACGGAGTCTTTTAACATAGTGTGTATGTAAGGCTGGGTGTGGGCTCGGCCCCTGAGTTGTCTTCGTTGAGGGAGCCCAGGTTTCGGAGACAGGTTGACGTCGGCCCTTACACTGTGGTCTCCTTGCAGACGCGGATCGTGGAGCTGGAGGGCAGGGTCCGCAGGGCGGCCGCAGAGAGAGGTGCTGTGGAGCTGAAAAAGAACGAGTTCCAGGGAGAGCTGGAGAAGCAGCGAGAGCAGCTCGACA
>NW_007769918.1:2943-6034 GCF_000696425.1 Galeopterus variegatus | reverse complement strand
ATATTCATTAGATAGCATGAATATGTAGATAGCCAAGCTACAAAAGTTGAATCCAGGAAGAATGTGGGGCTGTTGCCCACTGTCTCTGGAGCCAGCCCACACTTTGCCTGCCTGCCAGGGAGGTGTGTATATCTTACTTTCTGTGTTAAACTTGCCTTTTGCTGGCTGCTGTTTACTCTGGAATCAGTCTGCACTTTGTAAAGTGTACGTCTTACTGTTGTATTTAAAGTTGCTGCAGCCACTGCTTAGTCTCTGCAGCTAGGCCACACTTTCCCTGTGAAGTCTGTCTTATTCTTTACATTAATCCTGTTTTCATTTCCTACTGTGACTCTGCTCTTGAATTCTTTCCTATGGTAGAAGCAAGAACCTGGTACGGGATGAGCAGGGTTGAGGTCAGCTAACTGACCTCCCAAGGCCCTTTCCTCCAGTATCACGAACAGTAAGTAGTTTCCCTATCATCTCCATAGGGATTTTATATGACCCATGCATTTCAATTTATTGAAATGTCTTTTATTGATAAGGGTCTAGTATTCAGAATATAAAAGAACTTTTCAACTCAACAAGACAAGCTAGTGAAATAATGGATATACTGCCCAGCCACAAAATAAGTAAATAAATAAAAGTGGATAATTGATCTGAATAGACATTTCTCCAAAGATATACACCAAAGGTCAACGAGCACATGAATAGATGTTCAACATAATTATTTAGGAAACTCAGATCAAAACCACAGTGAGATATCACATCATACCCACGACAATGGCTGTAATTCTTGCAAACTGAGAAAGCCACAGCGCTCTCCTATCACACGCAGCAGCTTCTTTCTACATTAAGCTTTTCCTGGTTCCATGTGCGGGTTTGTTTTTGTTGTTCTTGTTGTTGCTTGTTATTTGCGTTTGTTTCTCTAGAGTCCAGAGTTCTGCAAAAGTTGATTGTGACAATTTTGGTTAAGTTTTTAGTTGCTTTTGTGGAGGGACAGAACCCTTGAGTTCCCTATTCTGCCATTTTTGATGTTGTCACTCCAGAGGGATACTTACTGAAGATTTTTTATTTTTTTTGCTAGATTCTTCTTTCTTACAATGCATAATGGAATCCCTGCCTTCAAAATGTATTTAAATGGCATAGTAGGTTAAATGATCAACCCTTATTTTTTGGTTCTCTGTGAAATCATAGTTATGTCCTCATGTTCGGCAGAGTGTAATTCTCCCCTTGATGTTGGTCATGGGATGCTTGAGTCATCGGGATGTGAACCCGTTATGGGAGACATGCCTAAATGGACACTTGAGCATAGGTGGGAAGCCTCAGCCCCTGAATGAATGAACACATCTGAATCACAGCCACTGCAGCTGGCCCAAACTTTCTGCTGTAGAAAAGCTGCCACAGGGAACTTCCAAAGCTTCTGCTTGTCATAACCTACCCAAGCCAACCACCAGACCACTGAGCATGAGAGTTAATGCTTATTGTGACATGTAATAAGCAAAAGCTAAGACAGCTTATATAATTCTTATTTAAGTCACAAAAAAATGCCATCACTGAGGAGAAACCATGTGTTCTGTTAGGACCGAGAAGCTCTGGTAAGACAGAAAGGAAAGACTCTAAGATTGAAAAGGGCTGAAGACAATCTTTTAGGAATGGCTACAGGGTTCTTATATTTCTTTGTTGTATTCAAATACAATGATATGAATTTGAAGGACCTGAAAAAAAAACTCTTGCTAAAATGAAACAAAATAGGATGAAAATTTTCAAATTGCCTAAAATCAAAATGAAAGCAATTGTGGTTATGCTTTTTTTTAGAGCCATTTTTTGGTTTTACTGGAAAACCAGTGAACTAGAAGGTGTTGTGGGAATCATTATGAGATGGACTGCAGAGATTGATTTTGGTGTCAGTTGTGCTTTTACTTTACCGATGATCAAATCTAGACTATTTTTGTTATAAAAATTGTCATCTAAGAGTTTGCCTGGTGGAGCTCTTGCGGGTGCTGGAAAACTGAAGTAAAAAATGAATACACTTGGAAAGAAACACAGATGTGAGAAAATTCTAAGATGAGGCCTAAACTAATGCCAAAGTATAGCATGGTATTTAAAAGTATAAAATACTGTTAAATATTGGGACTCATTCATGACAACGTATAAAAAATAATTGTGAAGTTTTATTTTTCGCTATACTTGTATTTTGGAAGAATTCAGTATGATAACTATGTGCCTGTTAAAGTTTAAACACAACACACGGGAAAATCCAGTTGGGCATATTGTGGCTCTGGGTTTCGGCGCCGGGGACTATGAAAAACAGACACATAGACACAGCACAGCCATGCACTGGGACACACACAATGAGTCACTCTGGCCCAGACACAGGGACCACCGCTTAGACACTTGAACCCTCCAGATATACACATGCAGCCACAATGACAGAAAGACAAAATCGCACAATCTTTGTTGCGGGGACACCCAGACACAGACCCCCAAACTCACAGACACACCCTCAGAGATCATGGCACCAGAGTCTCTCAGGGACACTTCCACCAAGCATCATCCCAGAGCCCCCTACATCAGCCCCAAGGCAGCCCCCACTGTCTTTCACCATGTCGTCTGTCACCCCATCCCAGAAAGCATCTACCACCAGAGAGCATCTACCCCAAGGGATGCAGGTACAGATCTCTAACGATGCTTCCCTGGAAGAAATCACAGAATTGAGGTTGTGATGGGAATTTTAGAGTTGAAAATGGCCTTAAGACAAGTCCTTGGATGATATGATTCCAATGCCTGAGGATTAGGAAACCCCCAAGTGGGTCCCCCTCGGAAGAACTGGGGTGAACCTTTATGTTTCAGAACCACAGCATCCCCAAAGATCTGACCCAAGGGACCTGGAATAAACTCAGATATTCCAGGAATGTTCTGGGCAAGTGTAGCCCTAAAAGGACATTTCCTAACAGACTGGAGTCAAAGAAAGGTTGGGACATGAGTCCTCCGTCCCTAGCTTTTCAATTATTCAGAGTATCCAAAGGTGGAAAAAGAAATGTTGCTGCACATTTTCTTTCTTTCTTTTTTTTTTTTTTTAAAAAAAAGATGACCGGTAAGGGGATCTTAACCC
>NW_007769918.1:0-1392 GCF_000696425.1 Galeopterus variegatus | reverse complement strand
CCAGTTCCATGTATTTTGTTATAAGCAACAGAAACAGACTAATACAACCTACAACATTTATTTTACTAGTACTATTCTTAAGCTTTTTTGTACCATGGACATCTTTAGGAGTCTGATGACGTCTTTGGACACATTCTCAGAGGACTGTTTCTTAGATGTATGAAGACAAAGAGATAAGGTTACAAGAAATTATATTGTAATGCAATTTTCAAAATACTAAAAAGGCACATACAGCAACAGGTCTAATGACTACTGTAATTTCAAAGTAGTGAATACCATAAAGAACATTTGGAGATATCTATAATTACAACTGATATGAAAATACTTTAAAGTCTATTGATTATGAAATCAAAGGTTCTACTATTAATACGGTGGTTTGTTGTCTACATTCACAATGAAACAAAATGCTAAATTTCTGTTAGGGTTAATAAAATAAAGAAGAAATGTTCCTGACACGTAGGTCCATGGACCTCTAGAATGCTCTAATCCACCTGCCCCAGAAAAGTCCCCTGTGCTAATAGGAATTTGAGAACTGGCTCCTGACTCTCTCTCTCTTCGTGTCATTTCCTCCACTCTTATCCTCATGTATCCTGATCATGTTGCATCCATTGTGTTCAGGTACCTGATTAAATGTGTCTCCTCAGAGATGCCAACCTGACAANAAGGTTGGGACATGAGTCCTCCGTCCCTAGCTTTTCAATTATTCAGAGTATCCAAAGGTGGCAAAAAGAAATGTTGCTGCACATTTTCTTTCTTTCTTTTTTTTTTTTTTAAAAAAAGATGACCGGTAAGGGGATCTTAACCCTTGACTTGGTGTTGTCAGCACCACGCTCAGCCAGTGAGCAAACCAGCCATCCCTATATGGGATCCGAACTCGTGGCCCTGGTGCTATCAGCACCGCACTCTCCCGAGTGAGCCACAGGCCGGCCCATGCTGCACATTTTCAAATGAAGTTTCAGGAGGGTTTAAATTTTCTCTTAGCACATGATAGTGGTTTTGATGTTATTGTTTTCCATTATTTTCAATATGTAACCAGTAAAATTCACCATTTTAAGTGTATTTCTTTGAGCTTTCATAAATTCATATCTACGATACCACGATCAAGAGAGAGAACATTCTGTCATTCCAAAAACACTCATGTTGCCCATTTGTATGCAACTCTCCACCCCTAAATATGGATCTTTTTTAGATCCCTATACCCCTGCCTTTTCCAGAATGTCATGTAAATGGAACATGTAGTCCTATAAACCCCATCTGTAAAAGCCAATGCCATGTTTGTAAAATTACCTAGTTGTACTTGCCTTTCAGAGTCGTTCTGTTTACAAGTGGCAGCACATAGCAGGCTTTGAAAGCTGAGAGATTACACTATTATGATTACACTGAGATATACGA
>NW_007769917.1:5670-6034 GCF_000696425.1 Galeopterus variegatus | reverse complement strand
GGGACATTACTATTGGCCTTACAGAAATAAAAAGAATTATAAAGGGACACTATGAATAATTTGCCAATAAGTGAGATAACTTAGATGAGGTGGTCAAATTCCTAGAAAGATATATTAACAAACTTTCACTGAAAAAGGATTTGGAGACAAAGAGAGATTTTTATTAGGCAAATAATTTGCAAACCGGGAATACTGCAGCCTTCAGTACAAAACAAAAGTGCACTTCCCCAGAATAAAAAGAAAGATTGTCTTGTATAGCAAAAGTCCCCCGCAGGTTCCCATTTTGGTCTATCTATGCAAGTGAAGAATCCGAGCTTGTTTAGTTCTGATTGGTTTGGCCAATAATGCAAAAGAGGGATTCTGG
>NW_007769917.1:0-536 GCF_000696425.1 Galeopterus variegatus | reverse complement strand
ATTAATAATAGAAAGAAATTGGGGGAACTCAGAAATATGTGGAAATTAAATATCACACTCTTAAATAATCAACGGTCAATGAAGAAATCAAAATAGAATAGAAAATATTTTAAGATGAATGAAAACCAAGATGCAACATGCCAAATCTTCTGGGATGCAGCTGTAGCAGGTCTCAGAGGAAAATGTATACTTGTAAATTCTTATGTTAAAAAAGAAAAAGGATTCCAAATAATAATCCAATCTTTCACTAAGACACTGGAAAAGAAAAGCAAAATAACCTAAAGCAAGCAAAAGGAAGGAAATAAAAAATATTAAAGTGAAAATTGAATGAAATAGAGAATGAAAAACAATAGAGAAAATCAATGAAATGAAAAGTTGGTCCTTTGAAAATATCAGTAAGGTTTGCAAAACATTAGCTAGATTGACTACAGAAAAAAAGAGAGAATACGTCAGTTATGAGAATCAGAAATGAAACGGGACATTACTATTGGCCTTACAGAAATAAAAAGAATTATAAAGGGACACTATGAATAATT
>NW_007769916.1:5825-6034 GCF_000696425.1 Galeopterus variegatus | reverse complement strand
AGGAGGGAAAAAAGAAAAATCCTCTAAGGAAAAGGCATAAAATTTCCTTCTAATGAATGTATCAAGCGTCAATTTTCAATTTGACATTAACTGGGAAAGGAAATGATGACGTAAATTTTGTAAGGTGCTGAGCTGTCGCTAGAGAAATGATTTATATTAGTCTTTGGCATCAACTTATGATTTAGGTTTGTCAGTATTAGGCGCACAAT
>NW_007769916.1:0-377 GCF_000696425.1 Galeopterus variegatus | reverse complement strand
TTAAGAACTCCTGCCTCAGATGCTTGCCATATTTGAAAGGAAAGATAATGTTTTAAAATTTCACAGCAATCTTAGCACCACAGAGAGCTTTTTTATTTTAAGCTCTCTCATAAATTGACTGCAATCATATATCTCAGTGGCTTCTGTGACATTTATCTCAACTTATGATTTTTCTATGCAATATTTATAAGATAAATATTTCTGAACTCATTGTGACCCTTTGTCTTTATCTTAAAGGTTAAAAAGAAGAAAAGTAGTGACTTTTATTTTAGCTTCTCTTTTTGTATTTTTACATCACATATCATGCATAACTCAGAGGAGGGAAAAAAGAAAAATCCTCTAAGGAAAAGGCATAAAATTTCCTTCTAATGAATGTA
>NW_007769915.1:5790-6034 GCF_000696425.1 Galeopterus variegatus | reverse complement strand
AGTAAAATGTACAACAGCAGTACAGAAAAGTACTGAGGAAAAAATTTCAGCCTCTGTGGCGGGAAGAATCAGAAATTTTAAGCCAGTACTGTGGCCATCGAAGAGAGTAGAGAATCCTAGAAGGGGAAAAGGTAGAGAAAATCTTTGCCTTTTTACTCAAATCTCTGTCTAAACCTTCATACAAGCATACAGGCTCAAAGAAGCTCAACTAACCACAGAAGACCTGAGCTAAGATTGGAACTTC
>NW_007769915.1:0-1277 GCF_000696425.1 Galeopterus variegatus | reverse complement strand
AAAAAAAAAACAACAGATGTATTAATATTTCATTGGTTATTGTCACTTATAGTGAATCCATATTTTTTCTCTTCAGGGCAGCAATTAAATCTGACAAAGTTACCAGACTCTGTGTCCCACTCTAAAATCATAAATAAATAATTCTTTTTGAATTTTTATTGGAAGAAATTCAGGTGTCATAATCTCAGATACAAAGGAAATATTTGTTTTTTCCAATCTGATGAGTGACATTAATACTTAATGTTGCCATGGCTATCAAATAAAAATAGAGTTTAGAGTAAAAGGGTACACATGCATAGTAAAAATTTATTAACTGTAATAGTTCTTAATATTATAAGCAATATATTAATTATAATAAAGGGAATATAATCCTGGAAACACACTTCCTGTACTCAAATACTTGTAATAATTCTTAATAGCTATGAGAACTTGGACAGTAAATTAACATTCCTATGTGTCAGTTTCCTCTTCTATCTACTGAATGTGTAACTCACAGGGTTTTGTAATGTCTCAGTTAATACAGGTAAAATATGTATCACATTACCTTACATTTCTAGAGATTCATCATTACAGACATACACACAAGGAATCA
Source organism: Galeopterus variegatus (assembly GCF_000696425.1). Taxonomy (NCBI): domain Eukaryota; kingdom Metazoa; phylum Chordata; class Mammalia; order Dermoptera; family Cynocephalidae; genus Galeopterus; species Galeopterus variegatus. Next base: position 685 of record NW_007769915.1, on the reverse strand, counting down.
AATCAATAACCATCACCACCATCATGTATTTTCCTTAATTGGCAAAATTCTTAAAAATGTTATGAAATAGAAGAAAATATATGGCTCCATCTCAATGTAATTATATTGTATAATAATAATAAACTAAATAATAACAATAATAAATTCAGGCAACTGCTGTAAAAATATGCTAACATGAAAAAACAAATTATCATAAGAATCTCAGTGTAAATGTTGCATGTCAAAAAATTAGAACCAATCAGAATGAAATGTCATTTTAGGTATATATTATTTCATGTTTTGTCTATATATACTGAAGATAATGTTTGGAGGGGTTTAAGATATGAAATATTATGATGATGAATATTAACTTGTCAATTGGGATTCGAGATTATAGATTCTAGCCATTTGTAGTTATATTAGGTTATATGTTGGAATAAGTGGATCTATGGTATGGTTTTAACAGTTACTAAGACAGACTCCAATTTCCTGCAAGAACGTGACTAGAAGACCTGAAGATAATACAAAAACTCTCTGATGACACCGGAAAGTAAAGAAAAGCAGAGGCACTCTTGTGGCGACAGGATACTCAGACAGAGAAGGAAGAAAGCCTTTTGAAGTGTGATTCTAAGCTTGGGACTAAACAGTAAAATGTACAACAGCAGTACAGAAAAGTACTGAGGAAAAAATTTCAGCCTCTGTGGCG
>NW_007769914.1:5688-6034 GCF_000696425.1 Galeopterus variegatus | reverse complement strand
TCAAGATATAGAACATTTCTATCGCCCCCAAAGTTCCCTCATACCTCTTTGCAGTCTACTGATTTGCTAGGGCTGCTGTAACAAAGTACCACGAATGGAGTGACTGAGCAGAAAGGCACGTTTTCCCATTCTGGAGGATGTAAATGTGAGATCAAGGTGTCGGCAGGTCCGGTGCTTTCTGAGGGCTGCGAGGGAAGGATCTGGTCCAGGCCTGCCTCCTCGGCTTGTGGACAGCCGTCTTCTCTCTCCCTTTCTTCATGTCATCTTTCTTCTGTGTCCAAATTTCTGCTTTTTATAAGGACACCAGTCATATTGGATTAGGGTTTACCTTAATGACCTCATTTTA
>NW_007769914.1:2129-5231 GCF_000696425.1 Galeopterus variegatus | reverse complement strand
GCACACAAAGATTAATGTCCTTATTGCAAAAAGAACTCTTAAAAATGAATTAGAAAAATCTTAACTGAAATTTGGTGAAGGACATGTGCAGATAAGTCACACGCCCAAAGAAACCTCGGGATCCCAAGGGTCGGGCTGGCTTCCTTAGCTGGTAATTTAGGAAAAATCCAATTGATGTGTCCTGAAGAACACCAGAAGAACACCAGCGAGGTCTGGATTTGTAATCCTTAGCCACATGTTTTAGATCCCCTCTCCTACTGCTGTTTCCATTTTCATATAGCCCATTCCCTGCCAAATCCAAACTTTCTCCTCCTCAGTCCTTGTCTCAGTCTGTTTGGGCTGCTATCACAAAATATTATAAGTTGCATGGCTTATAAAGAACAGAAATTTGTTTCTCAGAGTTCCAGAAGCTGAGAAGTCTAAGATCGAGGTGCCAGCAGATTGAGTGTCTGGCGAGGGTCTGCTTCTGGTTCATGGCCAGTGCCTCCCCAAATGTCTTCACATGGCTGGCCGGTGCAAGGCTTGAGCCCTGGACCTTGGTGTTATCAGCACCATGCTCTAACCAGCTGCGCTAATCGGCCAGCCCTGTGGGTCTTCTTTTATAAGGGCACAAATCCGATTCATGGGGGATCCACCTCCCCAACCTGATCCTCCCAAAGTCCCTGCCTCCTAACACCACAGAATTGGTGATTGATTAGGTTTCAACATATGAATTTTGGGGGCCCACACACCCAGACCACAGCAGTCCTGGTGTTTGTGACCCCACCCCATACTTTCTTCTTTCTCACATCTTTTATTATGGGATCAATTTACCTTCTTTTGCTAAGTCCTCTACCCCAACCCTCAGGTCTCACTTGACCTCACCAAGTATCCTAGCACCAGTGACAGAGATATTTTTTTCTTTTATTTATTTATTTATTTAGCAGGATGAGGGAGAAGCAGTGGGATGGGGGGAGGTGGAAAGATGCTGATCTGTTAACAGATCTCATTCCTGTCGCATTGTCATTGGGGCAAGGCAGGATGAGGTCCTCACAAGCAATCCAAACAGTGCTTTGAGGGTCTTGGGGTGAGCTGGTTCTGTGGTGTTTTTGCAGGGGTGCTCCCTTGCTGCTAATCCATCTGCCTGGGTGGGGCCAGGTGCAGAGACCTACTGCCCCGCACACTGTGCCAGGGTCGGCTTCCAGATGCTCTGTCAGATGACTTTGATTAGTGAACAAATCTGTTACAAGCCAGTTAAACCTCTAGCAATTGGTGGGTGAATTAGAGTTTGGAGAGCTGTGAAGGAATGGAGAGAAATGTGAAGGGGTGCGGGGCCTTCTCCCCACCCCCAGGTGAAGGGCACCTCTGGGGCCCTGCAGCTCCTGCAGTGAGCTGGGTTGGGGGTGTGTGGCTGCCAAGGCTGGATGGGGTGGGTGTGCTTATCACACACTCTGTGTGGTGGCGGGCTGCACAGACAGCCTGTGGCCTGTAACTAAGGCCCATGACCAAGGCCCAGGCTGTGGCGGCAGTGGGCGGTCATCTGGCTTGATCATCAGGCAAGAATCCGGATGCAGGTACACACGCACACACACTCCACGAAGGCATTTGTTGATTCAGAAAAACATTTCCTGAGCACCCATTCTGTACTGGGAGCTGAGATACAGGGGTGCATAATGCCTGGTCCCTGGATTTGAAAACTTCACACTCTCAGGGATCTCAACATCCACACAATGAGCTATTCTGTGATGCTCGTCTGTGTTGCTATGTGGCCATGTCATCCCTGTGGACAGCAGTGTTCTGTTGTATGAATATGTGGTCATGCATCGCTTAATGATGGAGAAATGCGTCTGAGAAATGTGTCCTTTAGGAGGTTTCGGCATTGGGTGAAGGTGTACTCTGAGAGGCAACAGCAAGGGATNTGTCCTTTAGGAGGTTTCGGCATTGGGTGAAGGTGTACTCTGAGAGGCAACAGCAAGGGATTTTCCTCCTATCTATACTGGCCACTAGTCACGTGAGCATGAGTCTCTAGTCGTGTTACTACGCCTCTCTACGCTTCACTTTCCTCATCTGTTAAATGGGGATTAGAATAGTACCACCCCACAAGGTCATGAAAATTAAATTACAGGCAGGGATTGTGCCCGGCACTGGGCGAGCACTCAGCGAGTGTTAGCTAACTGTTGTTAACTATTATTTTGCTATGGGGATGGGTGGGAATCATTTAAAAATGTAAGAATTCTAATGTAGACACCAACCGTTTCACCTGGGGGTCAGGCCTAATGTGTCACATGCTTGGCTTTCTATTTTAAAGGTCTGTGCTACCTTTGGAAGGGTCACCCTGAAGGTAAGCCAGGCACTCCTCCTTAGCATATTTTGCACTAAATTTGTTTATAGCAGCATCATCACAAATACATGAATAATGTGTTGCACGGCAATGTTACGATGGCTTCGGCCTCACTAGGCTGCAGCAATTCTCCAGCTCCAATATAATCTTTTGGGACCACTGTCTTATATGTGGTCCATCGTGGACAGAAATACTGTTATGCAGCACGTGACTGTACCACACTCTATGTATCCCTGCTCCTGTTGATGGACATTGGGTGTTTCCCATTTTTGGTTATGGTGGATAAAGTTGGTACACACGTTTTCTTGTGGACACATGCAATCATTTCTGTTGGGTATATATCTAGGAGTGGAATTGCTGGGTCACAGGCAGGAGGATTTTTAGCTGTAGTAGAGACTGTCCAATAGTTTTGTAAAGTGGTTGAAACTCCCACCCACAGTGTATGAAGTGGAATCGACATTTTATGATGCTGAGTGTGTAAGAAAATCTGGCTCCACTCATCCTTTTTTATCAGGAACCCAGTCCCGTGATAACTAACCCACTCCTGCGATCAGGGCATTAACCCATGCATGAGGGCAGAGCTCTCCTGAGCTCCTCACCTCGTTGCACTGTTACAGTGTCAGCATGAGTCTTGGCGGGACAAGGAGCTGGCAGAGTGGCCGGCTTACTGCGGACCTTTTCTTGCAGTATCTTTCCTTTCTTTCCTACTTCCCATTCATCTTCTTTTTTTTTTTTCCTTTTTGCCTTTTTTCGTGTCCGGCAACGGATCGCAACCCTCAGTG
>NW_007769914.1:0-895 GCF_000696425.1 Galeopterus variegatus | reverse complement strand
GGGAGCGCCTCCGCGCTTCCCAAGCGGCGCACTGTAGCAGTGTGCCACCGGGCCGGCCCCTCCATTCATCTTCTTTCGTTATTTCTCTGCACTCCACATGTAGTCTCTCTAGTTTATTTTCCTGCTGGGCCGTGTCTCATTCCCATACACAAGGGGAGTTCTCTAGAAGATGGAGACATTTTTCTCTGGGCCACACTGCAGCTGGCAGGCCTGTGGTGGCTTTCTTCCAAGGACTTTTATTCTCAGTACCGTAAACTTCTTTACCATGGTCAGGGAAGCCATCAAAAGTCTGTATCTGCAGAGCTGGAAGCCTAGGAGCTGTCTTTATTTATAGGGTCCTGAGGATGTCCGTGATATTGTGTAAGAAATAAAACAGCAGCAAACCAGCTGCTGCCTGGATGTCAAGAAATCTGTGTCTTACAGATTGGTCTGAGGCCAGTGGAGAGAGTCAGGCAGACCAGGTTCAAACGCCAGCTCTGTCACTCTGTCAGCTCGTGTGATCTTCGTAAGTGACCTTTCTGAGTCTCAGTTTCTTCCCTTGTACAATGGGAAGGACAACAGCCCCGTCGGAGCGCTGCCGTGAGGGTGGAGACTGGTGACGTCGTTGAGCTCAGAGCTCAGGAGGAGGGGACCGGCTTCTCCCTGCTTCTCTGTGTGACCGGATTTAGGGGCCCTTAATGACCTGATTTAGGGGCCCTAAAGTTCTTTAATAAAGAAGACTTTCACAGTCAGCTTTATTGAGGCTTAACATATATGTAACAAAATGCACTTATTCTAAGTATACAGTTTGAGAACATTTGACAAACGTGTGCACCCGTGTAACTACTAACCCAATCAAGATATAGAACATTTCTATCGCCCCCAAAGTTCCCTCATACCTCTTTGCAGTCTACTG
>NW_007769913.1:5273-6034 GCF_000696425.1 Galeopterus variegatus | reverse complement strand
ATCTGCTCTATTGCCAAAAGATTCGTGATTCTTTCGCAGCTGAGGAGTGCTGCTGGAGGTAGTTCGGCCAGACCTCTGAAAATAAGAGATTAACTTTTACAGATTTAAATACGCTGACATGTTATAAAAAATTCAAGAAACAATTTTTATATATGTGAGAATGTGTTTGTGTATGCGTACACACAAAATATGACTGGTTTAAGATTTTGATTACAAAATATTTCTAATTACTCTTAGTTGAAAATCTCATATTTTTAAGACAACGTTACTTTTATCCTTCTAATGTAACCAATTGTTAATGCTTAAAATGTATGGGTTAACTCTAATGCAGATATACAGACTTTTTCCAAATTTTACATACCCGATTATTTCCACCAAGACTATTATATATTAATCGAAAACGTTTCCGAGTGTAGGTACATCTGTAGGTTCCTCCCATGAGATATTCAATAACAAGTCCTATATCAATTAGAGTGATCTTATATCCTGGAGGAAGATTTCCCTGGAAACAAAACAGTTTTAAATAGAATGGTATTTCCCAATCACCATGCCATGCTTAGGCCTACTCTCCACAATGACAAATGTTTACTTGTTATAAGCAGCTGGGGCTGGCAGGAGCTATCTTTACAGGAGAAGGTAGTGATCTGTTTCTCCATTTCCTTTTGTAAGAAGAAAGGATTCTGAAGTTTTGAGGTCTCAAAGGAGTGGTTTGGGACAGAAGTATAAAGTAGGAAGATAATTTGATCTCTACACTACCCTAA
>NW_007769913.1:0-530 GCF_000696425.1 Galeopterus variegatus | reverse complement strand
AAAATAAAATAAAATGCTATTTCAACAAAAATGTTTTTGTAATAAAAGTTTTCCAAGATAAAAGAAAGGGACTAAATAGTTCAACTAATATCTGATAAAATACACTTTTAATAAAATAAAAATTTAGATAATACCTTCATCTTTCATGTTCTTAATAAAATAAAAATGGAATGTAAGGAGTCGGTTAAACACTTATCAAAACATTTTTAAAATATGGTTATTATCATAGCTAAACATAAAGAACTTAATAGAATCATTAAGTCACAATGAATACTTTGTATATGGGAAAATGTAAATTCAAACATATAATATATCCAAAAACAAAAGATAACTCTTACTAAAACAAGTTGTTTTTTATTTAACAATACAAAATCAAAATCCAGAGAGGGTAATTATTAAATGAATATACCTTTGGTCGGTAGGGCTGTGCTGTTTTAATGAAATGATTATGTCTCATTTTTTCCTTTTTATCTGCTCTATTGCCAAAAGATTCGTGATTCTTTCGCAGCTGAGGAGTGCTGCTGGAGGTA
>NW_007769912.1:5512-6034 GCF_000696425.1 Galeopterus variegatus | reverse complement strand
TAGCTGCAAATGTCAGAATTTCATTCTTTTTTATGGCTGAGTAGTATTCCATTGTGTATATCTACCACATTTTTCTTATCTGGTTGTCTGTCAGTGGACATTTAGGTTGGCTCCATCTCTTGGCTAATGTAAATAGGGTTGTGATAAACATGGGTGTGTAGGTATCCCTTTGAGATGATGATTTCCATTCTTTTTGTTATGTATCCAGCTGTGGGATTGCTGGATTTTATGGTAGTTCTGTCTGTAGCTGTTGGAGAAACCTCCATACTATTTTCCATAAAGACTGCACTAACTTACAGTTCCACCAACAGTGTAGAAGAATTCCCCTTTCTCTGTACCCTCATCAGCATTTGTTATTCTTCATCTTTTTGATCATAGCCCATCTAGCTTGGGTGAAATTACATCTGAATGTGGTTTTGATTTGCATTTCCCTGATGATTAGTGATGTTGAACATTTTTTCATATACTTGTGTCCATTTCTATGTCTTCTTTTGAGAAATGTCTATTCATCTCCTTTGTCCA
>NW_007769912.1:0-291 GCF_000696425.1 Galeopterus variegatus | reverse complement strand
TATTTTAACTAAACCGTGTTAGTTTACTAATCAGTCATTAAAACAGTTGCTTGAAGTTTAGTGTTTCCAATTATAGACAAACACTTAAAAATAATTTCGGATATAAAATCAGGGATTCTGTGCTTTTTATTTCTTTTGTGGAAGAACTATATATTAATGAATTAAAAACAAATTGATTTCTTACTATAGAATAAACATTTTTCTAGAAACAACAATATTATTCAAAGACAAAACTACTTTGTTTATACATTAAATATAATTTTTACCTAATAATACTTTACTTGACTGTAG
>NW_007769911.1:5693-6034 GCF_000696425.1 Galeopterus variegatus | reverse complement strand
AGCTCAAAATAGATACAGGTGATTACATATGGAAAAATTAATAGATATGTATAAATACAGGGGTTAACATGCACACATTTGTTTCCTTTCTCGGGCAGTTGAGGTTTAAAAGAAATGACACCTCAGTAGATCATTATTGGTAATACCATTCATCAGTAAAATAAACCAGGGCTACTTGGACACATGGCCGATTCTAGGACTGGTAAAGAAAATATGCTAGATAATTCCAGAGTATCATTTAGTGCTAAATGTAAGGGAATCTACAAAAATAAAAAACAATAACAACAACAAAAAACACAATTAATGGTTTATGTAAAAGGGACTTGAGCCAACTGAAAGTG
>NW_007769911.1:0-472 GCF_000696425.1 Galeopterus variegatus | reverse complement strand
TTATCATAAATGTATGGATCAATCTCAATGAAGGGATGGTGGGAAGTTGCTGACCTAAATCACTTTGGAAATTATTATAGTCTGTAAGAGTAAAACCAGAAAACTGTGTACTGAGTTAAACACTAGTTTAAAAAATGGTTTCCAGGTTGTACAGGTTAACAATTCTGATATTGATGTATATACACACACACATACATATACATATATACACACATATACATACATATAAACATTCACACACACATGCATACATTGGTTTTGAAAAATTATATAAATGTATGATGTAGGGTGGGAACCAGGTTTCTCACCACTAGAATGGAAAGTTACAGATGAGCAAGGGGAGGAGCCTGGGATGATCTATGAGGTAATGAATAAGAGCTGAGCTGGAGTCATCAGTACATACTTATGTCTAGCTCAAAATAGATACAGGTGATTACATATGGAAAAATTAATAGATATGTATAAATACAGG
>NW_007769910.1:5431-6034 GCF_000696425.1 Galeopterus variegatus | reverse complement strand
AAAAAAAAAAGAAAATGGAATTTATTTCTTACAGTTTTAGAGGCTGGGAAGTCCACAGTCCAGGGGGCACATCTGGTGAGGGTCTTCTTCTTAGTGGGAATTCTCTACAGGGTCCCATGGCCACCAGGCAGTCACAAGGTGAGAATGGCATAGCAAGAGAGTTAACATGCTCACTTCCTCTCCCTATGAAGCCAACAGGACCACTCCCTGATAACCCATTAAACCATCAACTCATTACTCCACGAATGGATTCATTCATTCACGATGGCACAGTCCTTACAACCAATCACCTCTTAAAGGCCCCACCTTTCAAATACCATAGTCAGATTTCCCACTCTCCTAACACTGTTACAATGGGAATCAAGTTTCCCATACATGAACTTTTGGGGGACATTCAACCCATACAAACCACTAAAAGAGACTTCATACCATTCTCCCCAATTCCAGGCTCCTGTTCCCCAATGCTGTATATCACCAGATTTTCTGAAACCTGGATTTCCCAAATAAGGTACCTGTTCAAATATCTCCCCTTTGCTTATAAATCAAAGCCCAATGTCTTCAAAGTCCTCAAACCCACCGATCTACCATTATGGGTGTCTTACA
>NW_007769910.1:0-204 GCF_000696425.1 Galeopterus variegatus | reverse complement strand
TAGAGAGGCAGAGAATCCTGCATTACCCTAGAGTTTGCTTGGTTTATCTAGAATCACAGGAAATAATCCTAGTAAATGTTAATGTTCTTAAGCATTTGCCAGATTTTGCATTTGTTTGATTGATTTTTAATGGAACATTTTGCAGATTCACTCCCTTGGGTTGAACTTGGTCTTTTGGTGCTTTACTGGTCTGCTCAGTGGGAC
>NW_007769909.1:5742-6034 GCF_000696425.1 Galeopterus variegatus | reverse complement strand
CAATGACTTAGCCAGTGGCTGGGGAGGCAAGGTGAGAGAGTAAATGATAACTTCTTTTGCATATATGACAGTAGTCATCACCTGGAAGAAACATTTGTGTTTAAGTCATGTCAGTTGGGGGCTCACTGGAGGGGACTCAAGGGCAATCCGAGTGATTGTTCCCCAAAACATGTCAGATTATGTCATTCCTCCTCTTAAACCCTTCTATCTCACTCAAGTACAGTTCAAAGCCCTCACCATGGTCTTCTAAGCGAGGTCTCCCTCCTCCCCTAGTCATTTTCTTTCTAACCTA
>NW_007769909.1:0-280 GCF_000696425.1 Galeopterus variegatus | reverse complement strand
ACTGTGCCTAGAAGAGGTCAGACAGACCTTCTGGAAAAGGATTTGTGTGTGTATGTGCTTACTGATACTTTTAAAGCATAACAAGGGCATCCATGTATTGGCTACTTAGAACATGATCTATTTCGGTTACAATACACATATGGTCTTCTTTTTCTTGACAGACTTTGAGGCAGGATATTATATTCCTATTTGACAGATAAGGAAAAGGGTTCATTGAGGTTAAGAAACTTCCTCAGTGTCACACACTCACTCAGTGGTAGAATCATAATTGAAACCTAGT
>NW_007769908.1:5370-6034 GCF_000696425.1 Galeopterus variegatus | reverse complement strand
AATAATTTTCATTCTGTGTATTTAAACTTTCTTTTGCTTTGTGGCTATAAGTACTATCGATCCTAAGACAACTAAAATTGGGGATTAGATTCTTGACATTATTGAAAAAAAAAGATTCTGTTGTAGCCGTATTTACACCTTTGCTATCATTTGAAGCTGTGCTTCATTGTGTGCTTAAATTATTTCTTCTACCCAGTTTATTGGAGCCTATTTTAATCTATTTGTTTGAACATTATATTTTTATTACCTCCATGAGTATAACTATGAGTAATATTTTCATGCTGGCCGGTGGCAGATATTTGGTTCCTATTGAAATTAGCACTTACATCTGATTCTTGCTGGGTGCTAGTGTAGGCAGAGTAATGTCCCCCCATCCCCAAAGATGTTCATGCTCTAGTCCCTGGAACCTATGAGTAATATAACTTGTGTGTCAAAAGCAATTTTGTAGCTGTGATTAAAATTAAAGACCTTTTGATGGGGAGAAACTTTCCTTTATTATTCCAGTCTAATTACACAAGTCTTTTAAGGGAGATGAGGAAAACAGAAGAATGGGCCAGAGAGATGCAACATGAGGAGTCATTCGAAGCTGGTGCTAGCACCGTAGATGGAGGAGCCAGGGAATCTTGCAACCTCTAGAAGCTTGGAAATGCCTTCAGTTTACGCA
>NW_007769908.1:0-505 GCF_000696425.1 Galeopterus variegatus | reverse complement strand
GGGCTAGGGATACAGTACTGAATAAGACATAAATTGTAGTTGTGGATGGACAGACAATGGACAAATTCATATTTAATGTAATATCAGGATATGATAAAGGCAGTGAAAAAAAAGTAATATGGTCATATTTTAGCCAAGATTGTAAGGGAAGGCTTCTTGTGAAGTGGACATTTTAATAGAAACCCAAATGAAGTCAGGGACAGGGTCCCATCGCTATCTGATGGGAGAGCACTCTAAGCAGAGGGAACAGCAGCTGCAAGGCCTTGAGGTGGGTACATGCTTAGTGTATCCAAGGACCACTGAGTAGGCCGGGAGAACCGGAGCAGAATAAGCAAGGATATAGAGGGCCTACGGTGGGAGGTAAGTTAGGATGATTAGTCAGAAGATAGAGTCTTAGAGGCTGAGTGGGGTGGGCAGTTACTGGATGGTCATTATCCTTGTTTGAATAATTTTCATTCTGTGTATTTAAACTTTCTTTTGCTTTGTGGCTATAAGTACTATCGAT
>NW_007769907.1:5832-6034 GCF_000696425.1 Galeopterus variegatus | reverse complement strand
CGTATTCTGTTATACGGCACAGAAAACGGACTAGTACACCTGGGGATGAGGAAGAATAGACTCTTCATTCGCTACCTGCCTATTTAGATTGTTTAATGTCTCAGCTGTGTACCATATAATCTATTAAGAAAAACACATTTTAAAAGGAATAAAGGGTCTCACCTGTGACGCCTAAAATAACCTAAGCAGATAGCGTGGGGCC
>NW_007769907.1:0-451 GCF_000696425.1 Galeopterus variegatus | reverse complement strand
ATAAAACCCATTCATTTTTCTATACCTACAGCTCCTAGAACCTTTTTTTTCTATTACCTAGTTCACAGACCTGCATGTGGAGGGTTTGTGACCCAATCTGTGCAGCAGACTCGAGGGGTCTGTAAGCCCTAGGTTTGTGTGGATTAATGGGTCAGTGGTCCAGGGGTCATCGGGGAGGGGACGGGGGCTTCATAAGGAGAGGAAGGAGCGTGTGGAAACGCCGCTGCTCGGCCCTCGGTGCGTGGTTCCTCCTCCAGACCAGTGCAGCACTCTGCAGAGAGGCCCACCCAGGAGAGGGCCCTGACCAGCCATGCCCCCCGCACCTCGGGCTTCCCAGCCTCCAAAACTGTAAGCGCTAAATTTCATATTCTTATAAATTACCCAGTTTTACGTATTCTGTTATACGGCACAGAAAACGGACTAGTACACCTGGGGATGAGGAAGAATAGAC
>NW_007769906.1:5819-6034 GCF_000696425.1 Galeopterus variegatus | reverse complement strand
TGACAGTCGCTCCCCCAGCTCGTTTAGTAATTAAATCCTTGCCGGCCAGACGTTTTTGTTGCTGTTATAGTGCTACAGGCTGCTTGACATTTGCATTTCTTTGTCAAATTTGCATAAACTTGTCATCAATAAGTTTTTGTCCTATACATGGCCCCTCCTCCCACCTTAGTAAAATATTGGGTGCATTTTTCAGATGGGAATATTAAAGAAACGTA
>NW_007769906.1:0-442 GCF_000696425.1 Galeopterus variegatus | reverse complement strand
CCTAATGTCCATTTCACCCTGACTTAGATTTGGTGGCTGTGGCTCTGATGACCCTAAAGCATTCAGCTAGGGCACTTTTCCAAGGACACGCCCATGTCCTTAGACTTCCTCAGCAGCCCAATGTCCAAAATGAGGAAGAGAGAGCAGGGGACACCCCAACCCTTGCATGAGTTCAGTGACTGCAGCCCACTTCCATGTTCTCAGACGGGAAGGCTCCCCGGAGTGGAACGTGCTATTAGTGTCTACGATGAGCACTCTTCCCAGCATCTCCCTCTTTCTAATCCCAACTGCACCTTTTTGGACCAGCAGATGTCTACCAGATGAAGGAGAAATGCAAAAGTCACTAACCCGGGGCACTAGTTCTAGCAAACAGCTCAGCAGTGACAGTCGCTCCCCCAGCTCGTTTAGTAATTAAATCCTTGCCGGCCAGACGTTTTTGTTG
>NW_007769905.1:5069-6034 GCF_000696425.1 Galeopterus variegatus | reverse complement strand
ATGACGAAAACTCTCAGCAAACTAGGAATAGAAAGAAACATCTCCAACTTGATAAAGGCATCTATGAAAGTGCCACAGTTGATGTTATACTTAACGGTAAAAGTCCTAATGCTTTCTCCCTGAAATCGTACAGAATTGGGGGTGAGTGAGGGGTTGACGACAAAGGGGCAGCAGGAGGAAACTGAACTATTAGAACAGTTTTTGGAGAGATGGAACTGTTTTGTGTCACAACTGTGGTAGGAGACACACATCTGTATGTATTTGTCAAAGCTTGAAAAACTATACACTACAACGTGAATTTCACTGTATACAAATTAAAACAAAAAAGAGACAAAAATCATCTACAGCCTAAAATATAAATAGGATAATTTCTTTTTCTTTTCAAATTTTGTAGTAGGGCCAGATTGTACTTATATTTAAAAAAAGAAAGGCATATTATTTATGTCACTTTCCTGATCTAGTACTTACTACTAGAATTTTAAATTTAATTAATTAATGCCAAAATAATAACCCTAGCAAAACAATGTAACTATGGAAGATGATACAGGTATATGAGAACATTTTTTGCTGAGGTCCTTTTTTTCTCTTCACTAATCTCTTCGACTTTAGACAGACTTGAATGCTCTGCCATCTACTTATCACACTGCACTTGGCCCTGAGTCTCAGCCACAGTCCAGACTTCTCATTACAGACCATGCTCAGAAGTGTTAATAGAAACATTTAAGATCGTCAGGCCAGGGTCATTCATCTCTCTCTGTGAAAATATTACAAACAATGGGGTATTTACCCTTAGGCAGCAAGGTTTCTGTATCTATAACTATAATATGTAGTAGCCCACATGGAGATAATTCTCACCTAATTTGACAAGTCAAGAAGGAACACCACTTAAAAGCCTGGATTATCGACATAAAAGGAAAGAAAGAATACAACTTACTTTTTAAACAATGTCAGTACAGATTATTTGT
>NW_007769905.1:0-3956 GCF_000696425.1 Galeopterus variegatus | reverse complement strand
ACACACACACACACACACACACAAATTACAGCTTCATAACTTGCTAACCTATGCCTCGCTAAACATGGTCTATGGGCCTCTGTTTACACATATTCTTAAAGAAAAACTTTTAAAATATAACAGATATACTTGCAAATTAATAATTCTACCAAGCAAACATGTTAATGTGTTTTCATACAGAGCATTTACACACACAAAATATATATATATACACACACACACACACACATATACATAAACACACGCATACACAAAATAAACACATAAACACACTATATATACAAAAAATACAGTTAATGATTTTTTCCATTTACCTGGTCAAATTCCTCTACAAGTTCCTTCCGGATGAGCTGGAATGCATGTTCAGTTCTCGTCATTATATCAAGAGCCCCTGATAGTGTTTTCAATTTTCCAACATTGCTATTCTGGCCTAAAGTATTAAACACAAATTATCATTCCTTTAAATGTAAATCTAGAAACCCATCCAATGTTAGTGTATTAATGAAAATTCTGATTTTCATAGCTGTAAAGGTAGCTCATGAGAATCCCAACAAATCTTCTAAATCCAACTTCCGTTTTAATAATTTTCCCTTGAGAAAAATACTAAGTCTTGAAAAAGCAATAAATAAGTTTTCCTGACTCACCATTTGGTTTTATCAAGGTAAGAACACAATCTGTTCGGAATAGGAGCCAATATCTAAAGCATTAGATGAAAGGGGACTAGGGGAGAGGAGTCTGTGGTTCAAACGCCACCCCTATATTTACCTGATGTGCGATGTTGGTCAAGTCACTTAAGCACTTAGTATCAGTTATCCTATCTGTAAAATAAGTATATCACCTTTCTGTTAAAAGGCAGGAAGTCAAACCAAATGAAGAAGGTTTCATTTTATTCCAGAACTTTATGAATAAAACTTTTCTACAGCTATCGGATATTACAAAGCATTTTTACTCCTGCTCTCCTGGAGGTTACATTCAATTGTGTGTGTAGTCCTGTGTAGTGGTGTGTAGTGGAGGAATAATCTTGTCCAAACAGAGGTCTGGCCTTTGGTCTTGGCTCCCAGAAGGTGATCTCTAAGCCCTTGGAATGTCCTGCCTAATAAGAGTGTCTGTTTACCTGGGGGACCTGTGACCACACTGGATAGTCTAACAATGTGATTTATTGTGGGGCTTTTGGGCCCCATGTTTAACAGCTCGACCTCCAGAGGGACTGGAGATTGGGTCAGTCATGTAGCAGTCAACCATGTCCCCCAAAAAAACTCTGGACACCAAGGCTTGGATGAGCTTCTGTGGTTGGCAATACTCTGTGCATACTGTCATATATCATTGCTGGAGAGAGTCAGTGCTATCTATGACTCTACTGTCTCACACGCCCCTTCTCTTGGCTGATTTTAACGCACATCCTTTCACTGTAATAAACCATAACCATGAGCAGAATAGCTTTCAGTGAGTTCTATGAGTCCTTGCAGTGAATTGTCAGAAGTGAAAATAGTCCCAACACTGCAGGTGGGAAGGGAAAACTGCTGCCTTCTTGATTAACAGCATAATCCCCAAATTTCAAAACAATTTATTATCTTTGAAATCAATGGATAAATGTGATTTCAGTGTAGCTTTAGCCTCTGGAAGACAAACTACTGATTATGTATGGAAATGCTGTTGGGGCTGGGAGCAGACAATAATAAGGAAGGCAAATGATGGAGTTTGGACGTGTTGTCCCCTCCAAAACTCATGTGGAAATCTGATCCCCAATGTGGCAGTGCTGGAAACTGAGTCATGGGGGCAGATCCCTCGTGAATGCATTAATGCTCTCCGTGGAGGGTGGGGGTTGTGAGTTAGTTCTTGCTCTCTTAGTTCCCGCAAGAGCTGGTTGTTTAAAAGACCCTGGCACCTTCTCTCTCTCTTGCTTCCTCTCACCATGTGATCTGCTTGTACCCACCAGCTTTCTGCCATGAGTAGAAGCAGCCTGAGGCCCATGCCAGATGCAGCTGTCCCAGAATTGTAAGCCAAATAAACCTCTTTTCCTTATAAATTACCCAGTCTCAGGTATTTCTGTTATAGCAACACAAAATGAACTAATACAGTAACTATGAATCAAATGTACTGGAAAAAAAGATAATGGGTAAAGTAAGAGAATAAAAGGTATTATTAACTTGGCCTACCAAACCCATAAACCTGACTAACAAAACTCCCCAAAATATTTAAATGATTTTCCTAAGGTACCCATAGTATTAAAACATTTTAAAAAGGGAATTAACCACACTAATCATCTTGGTAAATTTGTTCCCAGTTTCTCTCTATTCTTTTTTTATAAAAATGATACCTGCTCATTTTAAGGAATTCAAACATGGCAGAAAATTCAAAGATGCAAGTGAGAAAAGATCACCCCAAACCCATCACCAGAAAGAGCTTCTGTTAACCCTGGTGACTCTCCCACACATCTAGCCATGTATTATATACTAGCAAACAATTAACAAAATTAACTTTAATAAAAAGTATTTTTAGAAATTGTTTTGAATACATAATACATTCCCCAAATTTACAAGGTTCAAATGGGTATACAGTGAAAATCCCACACCTGACCTTCCAGGTTCCCTCCACAGGGCAACAATGCTACGAGTTTCTTGTGCTACTGTATCTCATCCAGGGCTACTGTATACCTGAACATACTAAGTCATACATATTTAAAGTATTAAATTTAATTTTATAGAAGATAAAACTGAAATGAAACCAAATGAACTGCTGTATTTCAAATAGTTGTTCCTTGTTTCTTTACCACACAAGAGGTATTTCTCAAAAGATCCTTCTGCAAGAGAGGGGAGCAGGTATCAGGAGCAACAGAGAGAACTTACAAAAAACATTAAGTGTTTGTAGTACCTGCCTGCTCCCAGCCATGGAAAGTAACATAATGAAGCATTTTCACTTTCTTTCACCCTTTCCCTACCTCTCAATTTATCCTTACCTTGGCCAAGTTCCATTCTAGAACCACAAATCACAGTTGCCAAGTACCAGTTCTATGTTTAAAGGGATTCAATGAGGACCACTACTCCTTTACTGCTGCTTCTCCATTCCCAAGCTTTTCATGCTGAGTTAAATCTTTACTTATCTAAACTGACTTGTCAAAATTTTTTCCAAGTAAGGGATCAAAGACTCTATTTCAATATTTCTAGTCAGGGAAATACTTAGATTATGTTCAATAAGTTTTATTTATTTATTTATTTTGGATTTGGGGGGGCAGCTGCTGGTAAGGGGATCCAAACCTTTGACCTTGGTGTTACAAGGCTGCACTCTAACCAACTGAGCTAACTGGCCAGCCAGCTCAATAAGTTTCAAAAGGAATTTAGGAGTTGGTCCCTACCCGAAGTCACCAACTACTGACAAATTAAAAGGAAAATAATATTACTTACAGATAAGAAACATCCACAGGTCTGCTTCACTCTGAGACAATCCAACACTAAGCCAATGCACACATATCTGAGAAATAAAAAAGCATGACTTACTGGTCATCTGAAATTCTGCAAATGCTACTCTTTCTAACTGTACTCTAAGTAGTTCACATGGAGCATCTTTCAGAAGCTGAAAAAGCTTTACAGCTTTGCTGTAATGAAGATCTGCCAGCATCCGGTGCTGCTTCCGAAGATGTTCATCCCCAACCTAGAAACAGAAATAAAATTAAAAAACAAATCCTAAGGCTTGGGTTTCACAATAACTATGTAATCAAGTCTTCTGACTGGATCACTAAATGCTTTTTAGTTGATCCCCCTCCCCCCAAGTCTTGTAGTTTTAGCTCTTACATTTAGGTCTTTAATCTACTTTCCATTAATCTGTGCATATGATATGAGGTAGAAGTCTAACTCCATTCTTTTGCACGTGGACATCCAGCTGTCCCAACACCATTAGCTAAAAAGACTATTCTTCCCCCTCTGAATTGTCTTGGCACCCTTAAGCTTGCTTTTGTCCTG
>NW_007769904.1:5074-6034 GCF_000696425.1 Galeopterus variegatus | reverse complement strand
TGGAGAAGCAGTTTTGGTTTAACATTCCTCAGAACTATTCCTTAAATATATGCAGCCATAGACAGACAGTTATGCAGACTGACCCCAGGACACTCCTAAAGGTTGTTTAACTTTTTAGTTTTCTGTGTAAACAATTTCTAGATATTAGATTATTTTATTTTTCTGTTACATTTGTAATCTAGGAACTTTATTGTTAGTTTCCTACTATTTAATCTAGTAATAAGAGCAGGAGAACCTCGATAAGTAAGCACAGTTTTCGTTAGATTCAAATCAGTGCCTATTTACTGCTGTATAGGTAGAGTAACATAAAGAGACTCCCTGTAATGTGTCAAGCGGCATCTTCAGATGTCACACTTCCCTTCAATTTCCAAATGACTATTAGCCAAGCCCCCATTTTCCATGGCTACCTTGACTCCTAAGTATTTCTGACAGACCCTAAGGAATGCATATCTGTTTTTCAAATCCATCTTGGCTGTTGGCGCTTTGTCTCAGCTAGGATTCCTGGCCTTTTGCTACATCAGAATCTGTTTATTCAGGTTCTGCAAGTGAATATGCAGTCCCTCTCATAATTCTCTAAAGACTAGGTGAGACTTAGCTGTAGGGTTTGGAGATAAGGAGAACGACTGGGAATGAGAAAAGGAAATTACAATATAGAAAAGCTTCATACTGATTATGTGTTAAAAATACTAGACCAATACCTATTCAGCATCTTGTGCCAGGCTACTTTGCTGGGCATCTTTCTGCTTCAAACATCACAGGACACTGTTGCAGAGACTTACTAAACTGCTCCTTCAGGATACTTTATACCAGAGCTCCAACACTCTAAAACCAAGAGTGTATACTTCTCCCAACTTACTTACTCTGGTGCGACTGGGGCTGGTGAGACTGGGGCAGAACTCCAGCTCAGACTTGCTATATGGGCTTAGCCTTTATTCAGGGCAGCTATATATCCCATGGTCT
>NW_007769904.1:0-233 GCF_000696425.1 Galeopterus variegatus | reverse complement strand
CACAAATTTAATATTTTATTCATCTTAACTAAGCACTTATCACACACCAGGGCTGTAACTTTTGCTGTCACAAATTTCTTTTTCCTTCTTCACAATTTCATGGGTGGAAGATCTGTTCTTACTGTAGATCTTAGCAACATGAGCATAGGTTTTCTTCTTATGAAGTGAAGAACTTTCACCTTTTCACCTAAAGGAAGCACGTTACAGCTTCTCTGACATATGTGAATTGCCAG
>NW_007769903.1:1760-6034 GCF_000696425.1 Galeopterus variegatus | reverse complement strand
TACCTTTTAATATAAAATAGAATGTGCAAGATGAAAGCATAAGTTCTGAAGGACATAAAAACTCCGCTTAACGCACTAGTCATAAATTTAAAGTAGGTCATTTGGAATTTATCTTTTGTGTTGCAATAAATATAAAAAATGCAGCGACCACTACACTGTACTTACTTATAATTTTGTTGCATAACCACTAGCAATTTTAACGTCTTTACCATGAAAATTACTAACACACACACACACACACACACACACACACACACACACACACACACAAAACCTTTTGCTACTTGGATATTTCCAATACAAAATAATATGTGGGTAATTCATCATTTACCCACTACTATGATATTAGTTTTAAAAAATCAGCAAAGATTTTTTTTTACTGTTTTATTTTTTGTTTTGTTTTTAATTATTAAAATAATATTTTTAAATTGTAGATCCTTCATAACCAAGTAGTAAACAACAAAATAAATCTTAGTCTTCCAGTTAGCATGTGAACAGTTTCAAGAGCTAAACTACAAAGTACTTAACTAGATAAAGCAAGCCGGAACTAGATTTATCAGTGGTATAGGATTAAGTCTCTACTAAAAAGAGCCAGAAGGAATCATTTGGCAAAATTTCAAAATTAGTCCAGGTCAATCCTGGTGTCCAGAACCCAGGACTAGCTTATTACCTTCAGCCATAATGACTGAGAATTAGAAACTAACTTAACTTTCTAAAACACTAGAGGTTACAACTGAGATTTAAATGTATTCAATGACTGCTCTTTAATATTTTTAGATCTTATTATTAATACTAGCCAATTAACATCTGAATATTTGCAATGGGATAGGCTTAACCTCTCATTTAACTCTAATAAACTTCTCTGTGAAATAGTTATTAATAATCTTATTTTGAGAAAATTGAGGCTCAGTGAGGTAAACAAACTTGCCCTGAGTATATTAGTCTTCTCTGGCTGATATATCAAAATACCACAGACTGGGAGGCTTAAAGGACAGAAATTTATTTTCTCACAGTTCTGGAGGTTGTAAAGTCCAAGATCAAGGTTTGGGACAATTTGGTTTCTGGTGAGGGTTCTCTTCTTGGCTTGTAGATAACACCTTCTATCGCTCTGTACTCCTCACATAGCACCCTCCCTTGGTTCATACACTGGGGTGTGGCAGGGGGAGCCCTCTGGTATATTTTCTTATAAAAAGATTAGTCTTATGGGATCAAGTCCCCACACTTATGACTTCAACCTCGATTACTTTTTTGGTGGCCCCATCTCCAAATACAGCCACACTGGAGTCAGAGTTCAATATATGAATTTGGGGAGGACACAAGCATACAGTCTATTTTTTTTTTTTTTTTTGGCCCATAAGTACTTTTCACAGCAAGGCCATTATTGATGCTGGCTATGTGGATCATGGTTGGTGCTGATTATCCCCTTGTAACTTTCAAGCAAGTGCAATTTACTTGAGATACCTGCTTTATGACTCTTAGGAAAATATTGTAATATTGTAATATGTTGATTATTTAGTGTGCATTTTCAGGAGTAAAGATGATTCTTAATAGTATTACAAATGTTACATCAGTGTGTTCTTTTTGGCAGCAGGATTGTTAGGGGATCCAAACCCTTGACCTTGGTGTTTTAACACTGCACTCTAACCAAATGAGCTAACCGGCCAGCCCCTAAATCAATTTCTGAGCCTTTTATTGGGCCACCTTCCCAAACCTTTGTGTCTGATATGGTCAAATTTGTCCCTGTGCATCATTTCTTATTTATAGGACTTTCCTACTTTGTTTGGTGTTCAATGTCCAAGTCTAAATACAGATGTATGATATCAGTCTTCAGAATCCTAAGATCAATAATTTATACCTGACACTAGCCTGACACATTGTGTGAACACTTGTATTAGTAGATGAAGAAACTGACTACAAAGATTAGGTCTCTCATCTAGGGTTATCACAGCTGGTCCTAGGCTCTTTGGTTCCTTGGTCATGATGCTTCTAGAAAACAATTTACTACATGTAAATAAGGAAGCAGAAAGATAGTTATAAATTATTTTTTATTTTTTAAAGACAATTTATTATACATATATGTGGATGCAAAGTTGACTTTCAATAGTTGTGTACAGTGTGTGATGGTCAGATCAGGATAGTTAGCTCATTTATCATTACCATACGTAATCATTCTTTGTGTCTGTTAACCAATTTCTCGTTAAATCCCCTCTCCCCTTTTCCATCTCTGGTAACCACAGTTCTTTTCTCTCCTAAAAGTTCAACGTATTATTGTGGTTGTTGTTTCTTTCTTTATCTCCCTCTCTCTATTTTTTGTTTATTTATGGATTCAACTCCCATTTATGGGTGAGGACATGTGGTATTTCTCTTTCTGCACCTGGGTTGTTTCACTTAGCATAATTTTTTACAGGCTCATCCATGTTGCTGCAAATGGCAGAATTTCATTCTTTTGAACAAAAAGATAATTATAAATATTAAAGAGTGAGTTGTCCAGATTTTATGCAAGTAAGATCTGAGGACAAGCTGAAGCTTAAATTCTGATTGCTAGATTCATCTTAAGTATATAAGTGCTTTGCACTCTTGAATCCTTCTTAGAAATAACAATGTCATCTTACTGGGCCATAGTCTGTTGTACCAATATTCATTTCAACTCTCATTTTGTCTCCGATGATGATAAATAAGTAGTTCCCAACCAGCATGTGGGGGATCTGTGTTCATTTGGTAAAATCAGCATTGAAAAACACAGGTTAGCCCAGTGTGGGTTTTGGCATGAAAGTATCTGTGTGAATGCAATCTAGTTTGGGTCTGTTGGTGGTGATGCTTGAAGGGAAGTATTCCTGGATGCAGTTGTTGGTAATTAACTGTCAGGGAGAACAGAGGAGACCTGGAAGGGCTGAATTGTATCATGCCTGGAGGAATCTGTAAACATTGTATGGTTGACAGGTGCATACTATCCTGTTCTATCAGGTTCTTAAATTATTTATACAGTGCTATTCAACGTGCAAAATTCCTGATTCCCATGTTTATACAGCAGGTTAATATGGGGAAATTTATTCTTTATCTCTTAATTCCCCTTTGGAGATTAGCTTTTTCCATGTCATTGAGGCTTGATATTCCCTCTGATTTTTACCCCATTCAGCTGTCTTATTGATCTCAAATTAATAAGTGACTCAGCCTTACCCTTGAAACTTTGTACAGTAACCTACTTGTAGCTTAGGTGTTAACACTGAAGATGAAACATATAAATGATATCACTAGTCCAGGGGTCTGTTTTGCCGGGATTTCATTTTGATTTTTGCAAGTTTGAGTCTTGCTTGTCTTCCTTTCCTGTCTTACCTTTGTACTTGTATACTATGGCAGACATTTATAACAGCAATTTATGATATCCAACCTTATTTTAGGAGCAGTGACTACTAAGTGTTTTTATAACTTAAATAAGTGTACAAAAACCTTAAATTGTTCATTTTATTTCTTCTAATGTCTTTGGTTCTCTTAAAGCTATTTCACTTAATCCAAGTCTCTGAGAGGTTAACACAAAAACTTATTTAGTATCTGACTTTTAATGTTATATTTAAGAATTATGAAAACATAGTATATATTTACTAGCCATGTAACGAGAAATTGGTTAACAGACACAAAGAATGATTACGTATGGTAATGATAAATGAGCTAACTATCCTGATCTGACCATCACACACTGTACACAACTATTGAAAGTCAACTTTGCATCCACATATATGTATAATAAATTGTCTTTAAAAAATAAAAAATAATTTATAACTATCTTTCTGCTTCCTTATTTACATGTAGTAAATTGTTTTCTAGAAGCATCATGACCAAGGAACCAAAGAGCCTAGGACCAGCTGTGATAACCCTAGATGAGAGACCTAATCTTTGTAGTCAGTTTCTTCATCTACTAATACAAGTGTTCACACAATGTGTCAGGCTAGTGTCAGGTATAAATTATTGATCTTAGGATTCTGAAGACTGATATCATACATCTGTATTTAGACTTGGACATTGAACACCAAACAAAGTAGGAAAGTCCTATAAATAAGAAATGATGCACAGGGACAAATTTGACCATATCAGACACAAAGGTTTGGGAAGGTGGCCCAATAAAAGGCTCAGAAATTGATTTAGGGGCTGGCCGGTTAGCTCATTTGGTTAGAGTGCAGTGTTAAAACACCAAGGTCAAGGGTTTGGATCCCCTAACAATCCTGCTGCCAAAAAAAAAAAAAAAAAGAACACACTGATGTAACATTTGTAATACTATT